>NC_073313.1:146078488-146378488 GCF_027595985.1 Sorex araneus
CTCCACTGTTCTTGCTGCACTAACATATGCCTCAGAGACCTGGGCCCTACAAAAACAGGATGAGAACACTATTCAGGTATCCCAAAGAGGAATCGAAAGAGTTATGCTAGGAGTATCACCATTCACTCAAGTGAGAGAAGGAATCTGGAGTTCCTACCTCCGTCGACTATCAAGAATCAGGGATGCTGTCTTGTTTGCCAAGGTGTCAAAAATCAGATGGGCCGGACATGTAATGTGATTCAGAGATGACCGCTGGACTAGAGCTGTTACCAGTTAGATTTCACGGACGTCAAAAGACCGAGTGGCCGCCCACCAAGGAGATGGTCAGACATCTTTGTCAAAACCCTGAATGAATGATTTAAGGCTCTTCCTGTTCCTGGAGCTAGCAGATATCATTGGCCATTAGCAACAGAGACAAATGGAGACATTACTGGCACCCACTTGAGCAAATCAAGGATCAATGGGATGACAAGTGATATTAGTGATATGTACAAAAGCTCACATCACTCAATCTTTAACATGTTAGTGATATCCTAAAGAATGTCTTAATGGCCCTTGCAGAAATAGAACAATCTTCACACTGTTTTCTCTATGGGTACTTTATTGTAGCATTTTCAGTGGTTTTTCATAAGAGATGATACAAAATATATTATTTCAGTTGTGCTTTGGGACCAGGATTGGGGCTTGGAATGGAAACATCCCTAATTTGGTGGTGGGAAGGTTTACTGATGTGAGAATGGTGTTTGAATATTAAATGTAATAAAATATTGTGAGCTTATAAAATAAAAAAAAGAAATACAAACTGGACTTTACCATAAACATAAAATAAAACTTCAAAACTAAACAAAAATAACTTTTAAAGTATGTTGACAAAGTAAATTTGAGTAGAATGAAATAAAGAGAAATGGATGCACACAGGTAAGTAATGAATGAAAAAAGTAAACCTCAATTTCAAAAGAAATCCTCATGAAAAATTTCAACAAACTCCTTGATTTCAATCATTTATGTAAATGTCAAAGGACCTAACTCTCCCATCAGAAAGTACAGAGTGGTGTGAATTTCTTCTGCTTACAGTAAATGATAAAGGCACTGATATCTGTGATGGAAAACAATACTACAGTCAAACGTTATATTTTTAAGGTGTGACAAAAAATAGTTGTATAAACCCCAAATGTATGACCATCTAATCTTTGATAAGGGAGCAAGAGATGTGAAGTGGAGCAAGGAAAGCCTCTTTAACAAATGGTGCTGGCACAACTGGACAACCACATGCAAAAAAATGGGTTTAGACCTTGACCTGACACCATGCACAAAAGTCAGATCAAAATGGATTAAAGACCTCAACATTCGACCACAAACCATAAGGTACATTGAAGACAAGGTCGGCGAAACCCTCCACGATATTGAAGATAAAGGTATCTTCAAAGGTGACACGGAACTAAGCAATTTAGTAAAAACAGAGATCAATAAATGGGACTACATTAAACTAAAAAGCTTCTGCACCGCAAGAGATACAGCGACCAGAATACAAAGACTATCCACAGAATGGGAAAGGATATTTACACAATACCCATCAGATAAGGGGTTGATATCAATGGTATATAAAGCACTGGTTGAGCTCTACAAGAAGAAAACATCCAACCCCATCAAAAAATGAGGCAAAGAAATGAACAGAAACTTTACCAAGGAAGAGATACGAATGGCCAAAAGGCACATGAAAAAGTGCTCTACATCACTAATCATCAGAGAGATGCAGATCAAAACAACCATGAGATACCACCTCACACCACAGAGGCTAGCACACATCCAAAAGAACAAAAGCAACCGCTGTTGGAGAGGATGTGGGGAGAAAGGGACCCTTCTTCACTGCTGGTGGGAATGCCGACTGGTTCAGCCCTTCTGGAAAACAATTTGGACGACTCTCAAAAAATTAGATATTGAATTCCCATTTGACCCAGCAATACCACTGCTGGGAATATATCCCAGAGAGGCAAAAAAGTACAATCGAAACAACATCTGCACATGTATGTTCATCGCAGCACTGTTTACAATAGCCAGAATCTGGAAAAAACCCGAATGCCCCAGAACGGATGACTGGTTGAGGAAACTTTGGTACATCTATACAATGGAATACTATGCAGCTGTTAGAAAAAAGGAGGTCAAGAATTTTGTAGTTAAGTGGATGGGCATGAAAAGTTTCATGCTGAGTGAAATGAGTCAGAAAGAGAGAGACAGACATAGAAAGATTGCACTCATCTATGGTATATAGAATAACAGAGTGGGAGACTAACACCCAAGAACTGTAGAAATAAGTACCAGGAGGTTGACTCCATGGCTTCGAGGCTGGCCTCACGTTCCGGGGAAAGGTCAACTCAGAGAAGCGATCACCAACTACATTGTAGTCGAAGGCCATGTGGGGGAAGGGAGTTGCGGGCTGAATGAGGGCTAGAGACTGAGCACAGCGGCCACTCAACACCTTTATTGCAAACCACAACAGCTAATTAGAGAGAGAAAACAAAAGGGAATGCCTTGCCACAGTGGCAGGGTGGGGTGGGGGGGAGATGGGATTGGGGAGGGTGGGAGGGACACTGGGTTTACGGCTGGTGGAGAATGGGCACTGGTGAAGGGATGGGTTCCCGAACTTTGTATGAGGGAAATATAAGCACAAAAGTGTATAAATCTGTAACTGTACCCTCACGGTGATTCTCTAATTAAAAATAAATAAATTAAAAAAAAACATAAATCTTTGGTGGGAAATTTTCGTTTCCTTTCTCAAGAAAATAATTGATGCCAGTCTGTTTTGATGTCTGTTTCTTATTAGTTACACAATAGTTATCTTAGAATTATTATGTATAAAACATTTAGAAAGAAATAGGTTTTGTGACGTACAAATAAAGAGTTCCTGTTTCAAAAATGTTTCATAATACTGTGGGAGATGGATGTGAACACAATCCTACACAACCCTACAAAGCAGATGAAATGTGAAACTTAAATGATTCATAGAAGAAAGATAGAGAACATTACAAAAGCATATAATAAAAATTTCATAAATCATGGGAAAAAATAGTTGTATAAACATAAATAAAATTTAAGATAAATAAAATAATAGGGTACAGAGATGGACCTTATATAATGGTTAAGAACTCAATAGATAGGCAGCAAAGTTTATAAAACAACTTCTAATAGAATCTTGGAATTACATCAACACAAACATGGTGGAAACTTGGTCTTTTGTCTTGGGGCCATATCCAAGGAGGTGCTGAGAGCTTATTCCTAGCTCTGTGCTTGGGAATTATTCTTGGTGGCCTTGGGGGAACTATATGGGGTGATTATAGCAAACATCCTGCCCACTTTACGATAACTCTGGTCCCAGTTATGGCAGGTCTGAAACAATCCATCATTGAACATATAAACAACACAGTGTATCAGTAAGAAAAGAAGAGTCATAAATAACGAATAAGAAGAACTGGGTTAATAGATATGGACAATACCTTCCATTGCAGAAAATGTCAAATACACATTCTTCTCCAGTGTACATGGACTATTTTTGGGAACAGATCACATACCAGGGGCACAATTTGAATATATTTATGTTAGTATTAGTATATTTCATTATACTAATGAATACAAAACTTATATCAACTTCTCAGATCACAATTATGTGAAGGGAAAATTTAGCCATAAAGAGATGTAGAAATGTTACAGCAGGTAAGGTGCTTGCCTTGCATGCAGCTAAACTTGGTTTTATATAATCCCTCTTAATTATATAAACTTGGTTTTATATAATCACTCTTTAGGAGTGATACTGGAGAACAGATACAGGAGTATATCCTAAGCACAGAAGGATGTGTCTCACCCTCACCCCAACAAACTATAAAAAGGTGTGAAAAGAGCCAAGATTTTTGCACTGAACAAGGATCACAAATAACTATTAAATAACTATTGGGTGATGTTCTTCAAATATCTAGACAAACTTTACTCAAACTTGTATGGAACCATATAAATATCCAAATAGCAAAAGTTGTACACAGATTCTGGCTATTGTAAACAGTGCCGCGATGGACATATAAGTGCAGATGTCATTTCGACTATAATTTTGTTTCTCTGGGATATATTCCCAGAAGTGGTATTGCTGGATCAAATAGAAGCTCAATTTCTAATTTTTTGAGAAGTGTCCATATTGTTTTCCAAAGGGGCTGGACCATTCGGTATTCCCACCAGCAGTGTAGAAGGGTCTTTTTCTCCCCACATCCTCTCCAACAGCCATTGCTTTTGTTCTTTTGGATGTGTGCCATTCTCTCTGGTGTGAGGTGGTATCTAATGGTTGTTTTTATCTGCATCTCCCTGATGATTACTGATGCAGAGCATTTTTTCATGTACCTTTTAGCCATTCGTATCGCTTTCTTGGAAAAGTTTCTGTTCATTTCTTTGGCCCATTTTATGGAGTTGGATGTTTTCTTCTTGCAAAGTTCAAACAGTGCTTTATATACCCTTGATATCAATCCTTTATTAGATGGATATTGGGTGAATAACCCTTCGCATTTTGTAGATTGCCTTTGTATTCTGGTCACTGTGTCTTTTGTGGTGCAGAAGCTTCTTAATTTAATATAGTCCCATTTGTTTTTCTCTGTTTCTACTTGATTGCTTAGTTCCGTGTCATCTTTGAAGATACCTTTAGCTTCAATATCATGAAGGGTTTTGCCGACGTTGTCTTTGATGTATCTTAAGAATTGTGGTCTGATGTTGAGGTCTTTAATCCATTTTGATCTGATTTTTGTGCGTGGTGTCAGGTCGAGGTCTAAGCCCATTTTTTTGCATGTGATTGCCCGAGAACAGATGACTGGTTAAAAAAAAACTTTGGTGCATCTATACAATGGAATACTATGCAGCTCTTAGAAAAGATGAAGTCATGAACTTTGCATGTAACTGGATCAACATGGAAAGTATCATGCTAAGCGAAATGAGTCAGAAAGAGAGGGACAGACATAGAAAGATTGCACTCATCTGTGGAATATAAAATAACAGAATAGGAGACTAATACCCAAAAATAGTAGTATATAATACCAGGAGGTTGGCTCCATAGCTTGGCCTCACACTCTGGGGGAAAATCATCCCAGATAGAAAAGGGAACACCAAGTAAAATGTGATTGGAATTCCCGCACGGGGAGGGAGATTCCTGCTGAATGTAGACTAGAGACTGAACATGATGGCCACTCAATAACCCTACTGCAAACCACAACACCCAAAAGGAGAGAGAGAACAAACTGGAATGCCTGCCACAGAGGCAGGGTGGGGTGTGGGGGTATGGGATTGGGGGGGTGGGAGGAATACTGGGTTCATTGGTGGTGGAGAATGGACACTGGTGTAGGGATGAGCTCTTGAACATTGCATGAGGAAAAAACAAGCACGAAAATGTGTGAATCTGTAACTGTACCCTCACTGTGACTCACTAATTTAAAAATAAATATTTTTAAAAGTTGTACACAGAAGAAATGTGAAAGGTATTACTTTTGCAGACTCTAAATTTTAGTATAATGTTATCACTGTATCACTGTCATCCCATTGATCAGGGATTTGCTCAAGTGGGTGCCATTAATGTCTCCATTCGTCCTAGCCCTGATATTTTTACAGCCTCTCTTTACTCATTCTTCCCAGCGGTGCCGCATTGAAGGCTTTTTCAGGGTAAGGTGAATGAGACCCATCATTGTAACTATATTTGGCATATCAAGTATGCCACAGAGAGCTTGCCAGGCTTTGCCATGCAGGCAGGATGCTCTTAGTACCTTGTTAGGTTCTCTGAGAAGAACTAGGCTATAAGAGGTTGCATGCTCCCGTTTCCTGGAGCGTTGCTTTGTAGTTTCTGGATCTTGGCCGTTGATGGGATTACATGGTGCTGAGGGAAGTTTGTGGGTGTGTCTGCCAAGCTACTGGAAAATGGGAGGTCTGGGTGGAGGAGATTCAGTCCCAATTTGAGCAGGCTTGGAGATCTCAGCCCCAGGTCCCACACACCTGGGGTCCTCTGCCAGTGACTTCATATGTGAGGTTCGTCCAAACGTGTGGAGAGGGGCCTTGAGCATGGCTGTGACTGGGTTCCGGAGGTCTTTGGATGCTGGGACTCTGCTCGGGGTGGGGAGGGAAAGTCAACCCGCACTGCTCCAAGGAGCCCCGGTGAAGACAGCCAGTAGCAGGGGCAAGAGACTCTGCATTGCTCTCTTCCGAGAGAGTTGTTTTTGTAGTCTCTGGATCTTGGCAATAGATGGGATTATACGGTGCTGGGGGCAGTTTGTAGGTGTTGCTGCCAATCTTCTGGAAAATGGGGGGTCTGGGTGGAAGAAGCCCAGTATTGATCTGAGTAGGCTTGGAAATCCCAGTCCCGGGTTCCATACACCTGGTTCCTCTGCCAGTTCCTTCTTGCATGAGGCTCGTCCGAACATGTGGAGAGGTGCCTTGAGCATGACTGTGGCTGTATAAAGTTAAAGTAAATAAAAATGTGTGGTACTGTAGTATATATGGACTCACACCAATGTAATAGAAATGAGACCTCAGAGATATCTCCTTGGACAGGTAATCTATGACAACAGAGCTAGGCGCATAAAACAGAAAGTTCTTCAACAAATTATTTTGAGAAATAATTATTTCACACCATTATTTCACACCATCACTGTATCAATGTCATCGTGTTGTTCATTGATTTGCTAGAGCGGGTGCCAGTAACTTTTCCAGTCGTCCCTGTCGCATGCTAGTGTATCCCGATTGCATACTGGGGGCTCTTTCAGGGTCAGGGAATAAGGACCGTCGTTGTTACTGCTTTTGGTATATCAAGGGTAGCTTGCTAGGCTCTACTGTGCGGGCGAGATACTCTTGGTAGCTCTGTCTTAGAGGGGCAGAGGCTTTTGGGGTGGCCTCTAATCGCCTTTACAGGTGTTCCCAGTATACTGAATGCAAGCTTTAGGCCAACTGACATGTTGTAATGATCTGCACACTGACAAACTCGCATGCATCTCGGGGCAGCATCTGGGACATCTGTGGTCTCAGTTTGATCTCCTTGAGGTTTATGGAGTGCGCCTGGAGGTTGTTGGGCAGATACCAGAGCAGGACTCTATTGTGGAGGGTCTGAACCAGTTCGAACACTGCGCCGAGTCCCAGGTCACCCAGTGGTTGGCTGCCAGCACCCCACAGTGGATGAGCCACTGTGTGCACTGCTGCCACAGCTCTATGTCTGACAGTGCTGCGACTCGGCCCAGCTGGGACAAGCAGTAACACTGCGGTCGCCGCCGCGGTTTCTCTGTGCCCCACCGACACCATTATGTCCGAATCTTGCAAAACAACTGGCAATGTCCAGCAGGAATCATGCGTAGAGTTCCATGCCTGGCGTGCTGAGTTGTGCCTTGTCTAAGGCGAGATGGTGAGCTGGGTTTGGGAGAGCGCAAGGGGTTTGGGTGATGTCAGCGCCATCTTGCCTTCAATTTGTACAGCCCATGTTGCCTCCAGAGTCAGGCATTCTGTTGAACCTTGCAAAACAGCCAGCGATGTCCAGCAGGAATCATGTGTAGAGTTCTAGCAGGGATCATGCGTAGAGTTCACTGCCTGGCATGCTGAGCCATGTGCTATCTAAGGCGAGATGGTGAGCCGGGTTCGGGAGAGCACAAGGGTTTCGGGCAGTGTTGGTGCCATCTTGCCTCTATCACACCATATTTCACACCATATACAAAGTTAATTCAAAGTGGTTTAAAATCACCAAAATTAGATGATAATCCATAAAATATAGTATAAAAAACAAAAACAGAACTCTTGTGAAATCCCTATGGGCCTCAGAGGTATTTTCAATGGTTTTACTTCGTTGACAAAGATATCAAAAACAATCTTCCACCCCCCTCACAGCCTTGTGGTAAAGATGGTCCATTTATAAAATTAGTTGGAAATAATCACTCTGGAAATGAACTGAGTAGTAAAAGTAGGTAAAGGGATATACATGATAACTATTAAGCATCTGTATTGCAAACCATAATGACAAAAATGAGAGAGAGAAAAAGAGAAAAAGAGAGAGAAAAAAAGAGAGGTGACTACCATAGAATAAAGCTGGGGTAGATAATAATTTGGGGGTGGGTGGGAGGGAAAAGGGTCATTGATGCTAGGAAATTACATTGGTGGAGTGCTGGATGTAAGAACATTGTATGACTGAAACCCGATAATGAAAAGCTTTGTAATAATCTGTCTCACAGTAATTCAAAAAAATTAAAAAATATTATTAAAATATACCAAAAACAAAATGAACCAAATGGAACTAAATCAAATGAAAAATGTAATGCTTGACTAACTAGATCATATAAAATAAAAAGACACCCTTCAGAATGAATGGAGAATATATTTACGTATCTCACGTTATGTTAAGGTCTAATATCTAAAACACATAAAGCATTCCTGAAGTTCAGAAACAAAATATGGGGCTAAGAGATAATCTCTTCTTTTACTAAAAAAATTAAATGATTACTGTGAGATATAGTTACATACTTACAAAATTTGTGCTTATGTTTTAGTTCATCTCTTCTCTTAAGAGGCCATATAGGTAAATGACCAGTATACATATATAAAAGTGTTCATCATCACTTTTTTATTATAAATATTGCTAAACCAAATAGTAATAACATATCATCTAACACTACTGAGAACTGCATATATCAAAAGGACAGGAAACAACTAGTTTTGATGGGAATTTGATGGAAAGGAACTCTCTTTCTCTGTTGTCAGTGGGAGTTTAATCTGGTTCAGCCTGTGTTGAAAACAATGCGTAATTTTCAATTTTTTTTCAAATTTTGTTTTAAACTCTGTGATTCACAATGTTATGTATACTTGGGTATTAGACCTACCATGTTTCATAGCATCTGTCCTTGAAAATCTTGTGGTGGAATTTGTATAACAACTATGATTGATTTCTTCATAATTTAACTTAAATTGTTTTTGTTGCTGAAACAAAATACCTTAACTGCCCTGGTTTACTGATATTTTGATTTGTGTTACTATGATTGGATGTAAAACCTCTTTTTGTCCCACAATTACTTAGCATTATTCATCATCATCATCATCATCATCATCATCATCCTGTTGATCGTCAAATTTCTTGAGCGGTCTCAGTAACGTCTCCATTTGTCCTAGCCCTCAGATTTTAGAAGCCTCTCTTTAGTCATCCTTTCCAATGGTGCCGCACAGGAGGCTCTTTCAAGGTCATGGGAATGTGACCCATCATTGTTACTGTTTTTGCCACATGAATACACCATGGGGAGTTTGTGAGGCTCTCCCATGTGGGAAGAAAACTCGTGGTAGCTTGCCGGCTCTTCCAAAGGGAGAACTAAGCCATAAGATGTCGTTCGGACGCAAAGGGGCCTCACGCTTCTGGGAGCTTGGTTTTAAAGTCTCTGGATGTTGGCCATTGGTGGGGTTATGCAGCACCGGGGGCAGTCCCTGGGTGTGACCTCCTAGCTACTGGAAGGTGGGAGATCTGGGCAGAAGAGGCCCAGTCCCGATCCGAGCAAGCTTGGAAGTCTCAACCCCGGGTCCCACACATCTGTGTTCCTCTGCCAGTTCCTTCATGCCTGAGGCTCGTCTGAATGTGTGGAGAGGGGCCTTGAGCATGGCTGTGGCTAGGATCCCGAGGTCTTTGGCCTTGGAAGCTCTGCTCTGTCCAGGGAGGGAAACTGAAGCCCACCCCTCTGAGGGACCCCGGGGAAGACAGCCAGGTGCGGGGACAAGAGACTCTCTGCATTATTACTACTACAAATATATTAGGATATAAATATATTTTAAAAAACCCACTATGGATATACTGAAAAAAAATGCATCTATTTCAAGGACACAAAACATTAATTTTAAAGGTATCTGCACAACTATGTTAATTAAAAAGCCTTGTATAATAACTAGGATTGTAGTTATTCATTCATTTTTTATTTATTCATTCATTTCCTTTTTAAATTTTTTTATTGAATCACCATGAGAAAAGTTACAAAGCTTTCAGGTTTAAGTCTCAGTCATACAATGATCAAACACCCATCCCTTCACCAGTGCACATGTTCCACCACCAAGAACCCCAGTATACCTTCCATCCCGCCCCACCCCCTTCCTGTGTGGCTGATGATTTTCACTTTAATCTCTCTTTACTTTGATTACATTAATATTTCAATAGAAAACTCGCTATTATTATTTGGAATTTTCCCCCAACAATCAGACCTGCTGAAAAGGCATCATTTGATAATATATTTTTCATTGCTGAGAATGAAAACCATATGAGGCCGCGTGGTTTTGGATTTCTAGCATTTAATAATTAAGTCCAGAGAAATTTCTGCCAGAAGTTGCATCACTGTAAGTTCGTACCTCTGTTGAGTGGATTCTAAAAGATGGCGGTTGGCACACTGCCATGGAAAAGAAAAGGCCGAGAGAGAGAAAAATTTCCGCCCCCCCGCCCCCAGGCGGCATGGGGTCATAGCTTAGTTCACAGTCCAGAGGCATAACTGCAAGAATCTGCTGGGTGCCAAAAGTGGTTAGTGGGTCTCTGGAATCATGGTCACTCAGGAACCTTATTCATTCTTTATTCATTCTTTATTCATTCATTCTAAATGAATAAAGAATCTATAACATGCATACATAGTAGAATGCTGTACAGATGTAAGGAATATGAAATCTTGCAACCTGGATGAAATGGATGGGATTGAGGGTATCATATTAAGTGAATTAAGTTAGATGGAGAAAAAATACCAGATAATCTAATTTGTCTGTTTCATAGGAAATACAGAAGGAAATTAGTGAGTGAGGATAAACCTTTGGCATCTTTTAAATTAGGAGCTAGACTAGATGTAACCAGAGCATTGGTGGAAATTTTTGTTCACTTTGGTGGTGACGAGGTGACTGTACATTAAGGTCATCAGTGCTATTACTCTTGCAAACATGTTTTCTATGGCAACAAAAATTAGAAAACTAGACAATTGTATGATATTGGAAAAATGTTTCAATTTTTTTCTATTGAATGTGATATTATCTGTGAGACTGTTGTAAAATGTCCTAGGTATATTAAGGGAAATTCTTCATATCTACATTTTATTTAGAAATTTTATTTAAATGTTATGTTGAATCTGTCAAACTTTTCTCTAAGTTTATTTGTATGATCACATAACTTTCGCAGCCCTCTCAACAATGGTCAGTAGGTCTGGGAGTCTCTCTTATTAAAATTTGCACTAGATATAAAATACTGATGACTGAGTGCATGGGTGAATAATAAAATACTTCTTAGGCATGTTGGTATACAACATCCCATAATCTCAGGCCTAGCTAGGCCTGGATGTAAACGTCCTTTTCTGTTACTGTTACTTTAACTGACTATACTTCCAGGTGTGTAACTGACTTTGTTACTGTTTCCATTGACTAAGTTAATTTGCATATTCTGCATATGTGGCTGAATATCATTGGTTAGTACATCAACCTACTTAATAAAAGGGGGTTGAACAGGCTGCTCTCCGGCAGGCCACAACACAAAAACCTCCGGAGAGAGTCATGTGATCCTCCCCCAAAATGTGTATTTCTTCTGCAAGTGAAATGCCTCGGACTGTCAAGTAAAACTGCAACATTGTTGCAACATATGGCGCTCAATGTGGGGCTTGAAGATCAAGGCTTTGTACAGAAGAAATAAAGAAAGGAGAGAGATAATGAAAGGGAATTAGAAAGAAAGAAAGAAAGAAAGAAAGAAAGAAAGAAAGAAAGAAAGAAAGAAAGAAAGAAAGAAAGAAAGAAAGAAAGAAAGAAAGAAAGAAAGAAAGAAAGAAAGAAAGAAAGAAAGAAAGAAAGAAAGAAAGAAAGAAAGAAGAAAAAAGAGAAAGGGAATAAGGAAATATAAATAGAAAGTAAGAAGAAGAAGAAGATAAAGAAAGGGAGAAAGAAGAAATATAGATAGAAAGAAATAAAGAAAGGAAGTAAAGAGATAAGAAAGGAAGAAGAAAAAGAGAAAGAAAGGGAGAAAGAAGAAAGAAAGAAAGAAAGAAAGAAAGAAAGAAAGAAAGAAAGAAAGAAAGAAAGAAAGAAAGAGAGAGAGAAAGAAAGAAAGAAACAAAAGAAAGAAAGAAAGAAAGAAAAGAAACAGATAAAGAAAGAGAGAAAGAAAGAAAGAAAGAGAGAGAAAGAAAGAAAGAAAGAAAGAAAGAAAGAAAGAAAGAAAGAAAGAAAGAAAGAAAGAAGAAAAGAAGAAAAAGAGAAAGGGAATAAGGAAATATAAATAGAAAGAAAGAAGAAGAAAAAGAAAGGGAGAAAGAAGAAATATAGATAGAAAGAAATAAAGAAAGGAAGTGAAGAGATAAGAAAGGAAGAAGAAAAAAGAGAAAGAAAGGGAGAAAGAAGAAAGAAAGAAAGAAAGATGGAAGCTCAACCTCAAGTTTTTTGAGAATCGTCCATACTGTTTTCCAAAAGGGCTGAACTAGCCGGCATTCCCACCAGCAGTGTAGAAGGGTCCCTTTCTCCCCACATCCTCTCCAACAGCGGTTGCTTTTGTTCTTTTGGATGTGTGCTAGCCTCTGTGGTGTGAGGTGGTATCTCATGGTTGTTTTGATCTGCATCTCTCTGATGATTAGTGATGTAGAGCACTTTTTCATGTGTCTTTTGGCCATTCGTATCTCTTCCTTGGTAAAGTTTCTGTTCATTTCTTCGCCCCATTTTTTGATGGGGTTGGATGTTTTCTTCTTGTAGAGTTCAACCAGTGCTTTATATACCCTTGATATCAACCCCTTATCTGATGGGTATTGTGTAAATATCCTTTCCCATTCTGTGGATAGTCTTTGTATTCTGGTCGCTGTATCTCTTGCGGTGCAGAAGCTTTTTAGTTTAATGTAGTCCCATTTGTTGATCTCTGTTTTTACTAGATTGCTTAGTTCCGTGTCATCTTTGAAGATACCTTTATCTTCAATATCCTGGAGGGTTTTACCTACCTTGTCTTCAATGTACCTTATGGTTTGTGGTCTGCTGGGAATATATCCCAGAAAAGCCAAAAAGTATAGTCGAAGTGACATATGCACTTATATGTTCACCGCAGCACTGTTTACAATAGCCAGAATCTGGAAAAAACCCGAGTGCCCTAGAACAGATGACTGGTTGAAGAAACTCTGGTACATATATACAATGGAATACTATGCAGCTGTTAGAAAAAATGAGGTCATGACGTTTGCATATAAGTGGATCTACATGGAAAGTATCATGCTAAGTGAAATGAGTTAGAAAGAGAGAGACAGACATAGAAAGATTGCACTCATCTGTGGAATATAGAATAATAGACTATAAGACGAACACCCAAGAATAGTAGAAATAAGTACCAGGAGGTTGTCACCATGGCTTGGAGGCTGTTCTCTCATTCTGGGCAACTCAGAGAAGGGAACTGCAAGTAAAATGTGGTTGTTGGTCATGTGGGGGAAAGATGATGCGGGCCAAATATAGACTAGAGACTGAACGCAATGGCCACTCAACACCTTTATTGCAAACCACAACACCTAACCAGAGAGAGAGAACAAAAGAGAATACCCTGCCATAGTGGCAGTGTGGGGTGGGGGGAGACGGGACTGGGAAGGGGGGGTGGGATGTTGGGTTTACTGGTGGTGGAGAATGGGCACTGGTGAAGGGATGGGTTATCAAACTTTGTAAGGGAGAAACATGAGCACAAAATTGTATAAATCTGTAACTGTACCCTCACGTTGACTCACTAATTAAAAATAAACTATTAAAAAAAAAAAAAGAAAGAAAGAAAGAAAGAAAGAAAGAAAGAAAAGAAAGAAAGAGAGAAAGAAAGAAAGAGAGAGAGAGAAAGAAAGAGAGAAAGAAAGAGAGAAAGAAAGAAAGAAAGAAAGAAGAAAAGAAGAAAAAGAGAAAGGGAATAAGGAAATAGAAAGAAAGAAGAAGAAAAAGAAAGGGAGAAATAAGAAATATAGATAGAAAGAAATAAAGAAAGGAAGTAAAGAGATAAGAAAGGAAGAAGAAAGGGAGAAAGAAGAAATAAAGATAAGGAAGGAAGAAGAAAAAGAGAAAGGGACAGAAAAGAAATATAGATTAGGAAGAAGCAAAAGAGAAAGAAAGGGAGAAAAGAAATATAGATAAGGAGATAAGGTAGAAGAAAAAGAGAAAGGGAGAAAGAAAGATAGGCAGGAAGAAAGAAAAAGAAAGAAAGAAAGAAAGAAAGAAAGAAAGAAAGAAAGAAAGAAAGAAAGAAAGAAAGAAAGAAAGAAAGAAAGAAAGAAAGAAAGAAAGAAACGGAAAAGAAGAAAAGGAGAAAATGGGAGAAAAGAAATAAAGAATAAATAAAGGAAGAAAAAGAAAAAGGGGCAATGGGAATTCTGTAACTTCTCAGCAGGATGCCTATGTTGATACTTTGAACTCTCTAACTGAAGCAGCTGGTCTGCCTTTAAAGAAACAGAAAAGCTATGCCTCCTTGAGAGGGTAAAACAGTATTGTCATTGGTTTAAGCCAAACAATATAGAACAATTCAATCTAGATTTATGGATAAAAATAGGGAGAGAACTGTGTTATGCACAGAAAAATGGAGACTTGATCCCAGCAAAGGAATGGAGGACGTACAATTGTATTGCTGCTGCCCTGAATTTTTCACAGTTTGACTGAGTATGAGGAGCCTTCTCTCTCATCTACTCATACAGCTCTCTCCACTGATTCATCAAATTCTAAGGCAACTTACAGGGAAACTCCTGTGTTAGAGGAGAAAAGTGTGGAAGTGTCTTTAATATTGCCAAAATGTTGTGCTAAGCCAACAGCATCTGTCTTGTCTGGTGAATCATATCAAATTGATGATTCACCTGCCCGGTCTGAGTCTGACAGCGTCAAGTCAGACACAGAAAATTCAGTTTTAAAAGAGGATGTAAACTCCCATGAGTTGAGAAAAGTTAAAAATTAGATAAATTAATTAGACAAATGAAGTACCTTGAGATGCACCACCCTTCTGAAAGAAAGATAATGCCTGCTGTACAGGGTATCACTGATCCTGACCCATTGGCAGTTCCTTCCCATCGCCTATATAAGAATAGGGAAGAGGAATCTCTGTGTTGCCATTTTAAGCTTACTCCTGAGTTGCATTCTCTGATGGAAAAATATGAAGCTCCTTTATATAAAGCAAAGTTGAGTCAACAGCCTGCTCAGTTTATGGCTTTTCCGGTTGTTTATAATCCCAATATACAAAGAAAAAGACAGGCAGGGGAATATGAGCCTGTTCCTTTTAAGTTTCTTTCCTCGTTTAAGCAAGCTGTGACCACCTATGGTGATACTTCTAACTATGTGCTAGCCCTTCTAGAAAATTTTGCAGAAGCTAATACTGTAATTCCGTTTGATTGGCAAATTCTTGCAAAGGCAGAGTTAGAAAATTCTCAATATGTACAATTTAAATCCTGGTGGAGAGAAGAGGCTGAGAAATTTGCTAGAATTAAAACACCAAAACCAGTTGATAACACTGTGAACCAGATTTTAGGCACTGGCAAGTGGGCTTTAGTGGAAGAACAAGTCCATTTAGAGGAAAACATTTTAGAAGCTGTTAATAAGACCTGTCTAAAGGTGTGGCGTTATCTTGAGACCTCTGCAAAATGTACTATGTCATTCACAAAAATCTTTCAGGAAGTAAATGAACTTTACACAGATTTTATTGCCAGACTCCAAGACTCTCTTGAAAAGGCTATATCTGATGAAGGCCTTTGTGAAATGCTTATGCTAACTTTAGCGGTGGAAAATGCTACAGCAGACTGCCAAAAGGCAACCCAAACTGCTAAGATAATGGGAAAAAAACTCCCTGGATAGTTTAATCCAAATGTATGATCATCTAATCTTTGATAAGGGAGCAAGAGATGTGAAGTGGAGCAAGGAAAGCCTCTTTAACAAATGGTGCTGGCACAACTGGACAACCACATGCAAAAAATGGGCGTAGACCTTGACCTGACACCATGCACAAAAGTCAGATCAAAATGGATTAAAGACCTCAACATTCGACCACAAACCATAAGGTACATTGAAGACAAGGTCGGCAAAACCCTCCACGATATTGAAGATAAAGGTATCTTCAAAGGTGACACAGAACTAAGCAATCTAGTAAAAACAGAGATCAACAAATGGGACTACATTAAACTAAAAAGCTTCTGCACCACAAGAGATACAGTGACCAGAATCCAAAGACTATCCACAGAATGGGAAAGGATATTTACACAATACCCATCAGATAAGGGGTTGATATCAATGGTATATAAAGCACTGGTTGAACTCTACAAGAAGAAAACATCCAACCCCATCAAAAAATGGGGCAAAGAAATGAACAGAAACTTTACCAAAGAAGAAATACGAATGGTCAAAAGGCACATGAAAAAGTGCTCTACATCACTAATCATCAGAGAGATGCAGATCAAAACAACCACAAGATACCACCTCACACCACAGAGACTAGCACACATCCAAAAGAACAAAAGCAAGCGCTGTTGGAGAGGATGTGGGGAGAAAGGGACCCTTCTACACTGCTGGTGGGAATGTCGGCTAGTTCAGCCCTTTTGGAAAACAGTATGGACGATTCTCAAAAAATTAGAAATTGATCTCCCATTTGACCCAGCAATACCATTGCTGTGAATATATCCCAGAGAGGCAAAAAAGTATAATCGAAATGGCATCTGCACATGTATGTTCATCGCAGCACTGTTTACAATAGCCAGAATCTGGAAAAAACTCGAATGCCCTAGAACGGATGACTGGTTGAGGAAACTTTGGTACATCTATACAATGGAATACTATGCAGCTGTTAGAAAAAAGGAGGTCACAAATTTTTTATTTAAGTGGATCGGCATGAAAAGTTTCATGCTAAGTGAAATGAGTCAGAAAGAGAGAGACAGACATAGAAAGATTGCACTCATCTATGACATATAGAATAACAGAGTGGGAGACTAACACCCAAGAATTATAGAAACAACTACCAGGAGGTTGACTCCATGGCTAGGAGGCTGGCCTCACATTCTGGGGAAAGGGCAACTCAGAGAAGGGATCACCAATTATTCAAGTATATAGGGATGTGGGAACACCAGCCCATCAGGCACAAATAATAGCCGCTGATATTCCAGTTTTACAGGATTTGTTTCTGACTCCTGATAATATTTATAAAATTCCAACAAATATTTATGCCCCCCTTCCAAAAGGAACAGCAGGATTTGTCTTAGGGAGAAGTAGTATGACTCTGCGAGGTGTTAATGTAAAAGTTTGACTCATTAACAGTGATTTTGTGAATAAAATCTCAATTATAGTCACTGTCCAAGCAGATATTAGAATATTAAAAGGGGAACTAATTGCTTAACTGCTTTTGCTTCCGTGTATGCTAGGAAAAAATGCAGGCATGAAAAGAAAGGGTGATTTTGGAAGCTCTAATGCAGAAATATTTTGGGCAAAAAAATACTACTGATGATTAGCCTACTTTGGTTATGATCTTTGAGGATGGAAGAAAACTGGAGGGTATGTTAGATTCAGGTGCTGATATTACTGTTGTAGCCTCCCATATTGGCCTAAAGTTTGACAAAAGCGTTGTGTGGACGTTACTTTTTCTGGTATGGGTGTGGTCACTGATGTTCAACAGAGTGTGCAACCTCTTCGTTGCAGTGATCCTGATGGAGACACGGCAATCATCCAACCACATATTGGTCCAATAGCTATCACCCTATGGGGACGAGATTTGTTGCAAAAACTTGCTCTGAAATATATTTAAAAAAAGAGGTGTCTCAGCAATCGCCTTTTTAATTTGGGCAGCTGCTTGACGAAAAACTCTCCCAATAGTCTGGAAAAAGGTTCAGCCTGTTTGGGTTGAGCAGTGGCCCTTAACAAAAGAAAAACTTAAGGCTTTAAATGAATTAGTTACAGAACAGTTTGAATTGGGACATATTGTTTTCAGCTATAGTCCCTGGAATTCACCAGTATTTATTATCAAGAAAAAGACTGGTAAATGGCGAATGTTAAGTGATCTAAGAAAAGTTAATGACTGCATGGGACCAATGGGCCCTTTGCAAATGGGCCTACCTAATTTAGCCATTATTCCAAAACAATGGAATATTATTAATTTGATCTAAAGGATTGTTTCTATACCATCCCTTTGAGAGAAGAGGATAGAGAAAAATTTGCCTATATTGTGCCTTCCTTAAATAGTGAAACTCCTGCTTAAAAGATATCACTGGACTGTTTTGCTTCAAGAGATGATGAATAGTCCCATGATGTGTCAATATTTTGTTATTCGACCTCTGGGTATAATTAGGGCACAGTACCCTGACGTCAAAATTATTCACTACATGGATGATATTCTTATCATTGCTCCACCTCATATAAATTTGCAAAAGGTTCATGAAGCTGTAACTTATGAACTAGAGTCATGGGATTTAAAAATTGCACAGGACAAAATTCAAGGTCAGGTTCCTTGGGAATTTTTGGGACAAATAATATGGGAGAGTAGAATTACACCTCATAAGGTCCAAATTCAGAGAGATAAATTAAGAACTTTAAATGACTTTCAAAAATTATTAGGAAATATAAATCGGCTACGGCCTTCTTTGGGTATTCCAACCTATGCCCTACAAAATTTGTTTCAAACATTGGAAGGTGATCCCTCTTTAAATAGTCAAAGGCAATTTACCCCGGCAGCTGAAAAGGAATTAGAAATAATTGAGGAAATTGTTAATAAGGCTCAGCTGGATATAATTGACTCTTCGAAAAATTTAAATCTGATAGTGTTGCGTACTTCACATTCTCCTACTGGGATTTTGGTACAAGGAACTAATATTGTGGAATGGAGTTTTTATGTAACAAGTCTAATAAAACATTGGTTCCTTATGTAAATAAAATATCTCAAATAATTTTTAAAGGAAGAAGAAGAACTAAACAATTAATAGGGAGCGATCCTACTGAAATTATTGTACCATTGACTAATGAGCAAATTCAAGAGCTACGGGAAATTGATGAAGATTGGCAAATTGCTTGCACTGATTATCTGGGCAAAATTCATAACAACTTTCCAAAGCTAAAGATATTTGAATTTATTAAATTCACTAATTGGATTTGGCCTAATATTATAAAGGCTGAACCTATTGAGTCTGCTGTTACATTCTTCAAAGATGATAGTAAAGAAGGAAAGGCTGCTTATACTGATATGTAAAATGGCAAGGTTTTACAAACTCCATATAAAACAGTTCAGAAGAAATAAGTTCTAATAGAATTAAAAATGATAAAACTAATCAGAGACTCAGAGACGTAAGTCCTTTACAGGGACCCAGTCTCTGGGAGTGGGATGCCAGGCCAGGTGGAAAGGTGGGGACAAGGTATTGTTTTTATTTCAGCAAGCAGAAACCACTTTTGGTGTCCTACAAAAAGACTAAAGCTTCTCAGTGAATAAGGGAAAGCAAATGAAAAAACTGCAGTATGGATTCCTTTTTCATGGACTTTTGCCGCCTTTGTAAAAACAGAAGCGCTTCTTTTTTTTTTTGGTCCAATTCTACAAGCAGGATACAGGCTAGTTGGACTGAGAAACGGGGAATAATCCCAATCGGCGGACAGGGAAATTTTTACCCTGAGGACTGCCCTTCCTTTCTCTGTCCATCAGTTTTTCTTCCCTGGTTCTTGGAGGGTCAGATCGATCAATCAGGTATATATGAATGCACATGCATATGATTTTGTTGTCTTTCTGTATGTCTGTCTATGTTAAGTGTTTAAATATTGAAGTCAGATTGAAATCAGAAGTGGCAATCCTACTCCAAAATATTTTAAAAGTTTGAGCGTTTTTTGGAGCTTATTAAGAGTTGTAAAATTAGAGCATGAAGCCAAGGTGAAAACTGCTAAAGATTGATATAAAAGGTTCATGAAAGTATAAGAACTTTTAAATGAGCTTTAAAAGAGAATTGAAATAATTCTCTTATATAAAATAGGTATATAAAAATAGGTTCAAAAGGTACTGGTTTAGTTCAAAACATAAATTTTAAGAGATAACAGGTTTATTATATAAGACTGGATGATATTCCATGCATATTTTATCGGGACATCTATGAAGTTTGAGGAGGAAGTTTCTAATTTTACTTATGGATGCCGGTGATTCTTCTTTGTCCATGAGAGAAGAATCTGATAATTGGAGTGCTTCGGCAGTTACTGATTGTAGAAAAACCTGGACTGTGAAGTTCATCCAGAAATGGCATGAAAGTGTTGTCTTTGTTTAGAGACTAATTGGTCTTCATTGACAAATATCTCTGAACCAGGACTAGAACTGAAATATTACTTAATGTGTGTCAACTCTGTATATGTAAACTCTGTATTATAAAATGAGAACCAATTTCTGCAAAATAAGGTTAGATTTTCTTAAGATTTTCTTGAGGTATTACTGGAAAGATTTGTGAATATGTTTGTATTGTTTATTACTGGTCATTTAAAACAAAAAGGGGGAAATGTTGGTATACAACATCCCATAATCTCAGGCCTAGCTAGGCCTGGATGTAAACGTCCTTTTCTGTTACTGTTACTTTAACTGACTATACTTCCAGGTGTGTAACTGACTTTGTTACTGTTTCCATTGACTAAGTTAATTTGCATATTCTGAATATGTGGCTGAATATCATTGGTTAGTACATCAACCTACTTAATAAAAGGGGGTTGAACAGGCTGCTCTCCAGCAGGCCACAACACAAAAACCTCCAGAGACAGTCATGTGATCCTCCCCAAAAATATATATTTCTTCTGCAAGTGAAATGCCTCGGACTGTCAAGTAAAACTGCAACATTGTTGCATCAAGGCATAATGGTTTTTGGGATCACCATTGCTTCTCTTGTGCTCAATGTCCACCAGAACTATAGCATTACTGTGGGGCCTACTGGGCCATTCCCAGCAGTCTGTGTCATGCTTGGTCTTGATCTGGAGAGCTTGTGTATCGAAGACATGTGCTGTTACTCTTTGAACTGTCCTGACAACTCCTTATTATATTTTTATTATCCCTTTATAAATGTCTTATATCAAATTTTTGCATTCATTAAAAAATCCTTGGATCTATGCAAAAATCATGACGTACAATCCTTTTAATGTATTTTTGAATCTGGTTTTCATAGATGTTATTGAGGACTTTTCCATCTATAATAATCAATTACTTTCTTAAATTTTTCTTTTCACCCACAAACTGCACCCAACTCCCTCCGTGCTGTGGAATTCCATCAACGACCAACATCCAGAGATTATAAAATCAAGCTCCTGGAAGAGAGCAACGCAGAGTCTATTGCCCCTGTGCCTGACTGTCTTCATCAGGGCTCCAAGGAGGGGGTGGATTGAGTCACTCTCCCCACCCTGAGCAGAGCACTGGCATACAAAGACCTCCAGAACCCAGCCACAGCCATTCTTAAGGACACTCTCCACATGCTTGAACAAGCCTCACAAATGAAGGAACCAGCAGAATATCCCAGGTGTGCGGAACCAGGGGCTGAGATCTCCAAGCATGCTGAGATCTCCAAGCATCTCAATAGAATGGGCTTTTTCCACCCAGATCCCCCATTTTCCAGTAGCTAGGCAGTCACACCCAGAAACTGCCCCCAGCACCATGAAATCGCATCAATGGCCAACATTGAGAGACAATAAAATTAAGCTTCTGGAAGCGGCATCTTAAAGCCTAGTTCTCCCTCTCGGAGAACCTGGCAAGCTACCAAGAGTTTCTTGCCTGCACGAGAGAGCTTGACAAGCTTCCCGTGACATATTCATATGCCAAATACAGTAACAATGATGGGTCTCATTTTCCTGACCCTGAAATAGCCTATAATGTGGCACCATTGGGAAGTATGAGTAAAGAAAGGCTGCTAAAATCTCAGGGTTAGGACGAGTGGAAAATTTTCTGGGTCCACTTGAGCAAATCAAGGGCATGACAGTGATATTTTTTTCAATTTTTCTTAATAATTGATGTTACTTTCAGCTTTTGATATCATTTTATATCAAGGTAATGATGTCCTCAATAGCTGAAAGAATGATTATTTCTTTAAATTATGAATGATCTTTGAAGAGACTTTATTTTTTTCCAAGGAATATCATAGTCGGAATGATGGATGCCGCAGATACGGACGCAATACTACAGACAGCAAGGTGAAAGAAAGAAATCACATACAAAGGATAACCCCTTAGATTTACAGCAGATCTAACAGAGGAAACCCTCCAAGCCCGATGACAATGGTGGGTTATAGTGAAAAACTCAATGAAAGCCTCACCAAGGATACTTTATCCAGTCAAACTCTCACTCAAACTCGATGGAAAGATACATCATTTTAGAGATAAACAACACCTGAGGAACTTCATAGATTCAAAACCAAACTTGTAAGAAGGAAAAAAAGGGCTCCTGTAAGACAGGAAAGAAAACACCTATAAGTGCAACAAACTCTTATAGAAAGATGACACAAAACCCCATGACAATAATCTCTCAATGGTCTAAATGCACCTACCAAGAGACAGAGCGGAAAAATGGATCCAGAAACTGAAAACTACATTCTGCTGCCTACAAAAAACACATCTGAACAATCTGAACAATCAGAAAAAACACAGACTCAAAGTTAAAGGATGGGAAACAATTTTGCAAGCAAACAACTCCCTCAAAAAAGACAGGGTGACCATACTAGTATCCGACAACATAGATTTCAGGTTGAAAAAGATCAGAAAGGACTGAGAAGGCCATTTTCTATTTATCAAGGGTTATGAACAACAGGAAGAAATCACACTCTTGAAATCTCAGGCTGGGGTGAAACCAGTAAGTGCTCCGCCGAGATGGGACCCGGGTGGCAACACGTTTGTGTGGCCGTTCTTCTGCTGATCGACCATGATCCGGAGGTGAGCTAGACTACTTTGGTACCAGCAACTGCTTCCAGCAATGTCTCTAGACTGTAAACTAATCCATAGCCCCATGATGCCCCAGAAAGGGAAATGATGCAATTTCTGACATAAATCTCCCTGGACTTAATTACTAAAATACTAAAATACAGAAATCCTAAACTGCATGGCCGCTATTGCGGCCGCGTGACTTCATGACTTCATATCTCTTCATTCTCAACAATGGAAAACTAATTATCAAATGCTTCCTGGTCAGCAGGGATTTTTTGGGGGGAAACTCCAACAACAATAGTGAATTTTGTGTTGAAATATGGATTGTAATAAAGACAAAGACAAAATGAAGTGAAACTTCTCAGCAACGCAGGGGGGTGGGGGGATGGGGGGTGGGAGGTATACTGGGGTTTTTGGTGGTGGAATATGGGCACTGGTGAAGGGACGGGTGTTAGAGCATTGTATAACTGAGACATAAGCCTGAAAACTTTGTAACTTTCCACATGGTGATTTAATAAAATAAATAAAATTAAAAAAAAGAAATTACACTCTTAAATGTATATGCACGTTGGTACTGGAACAAAAGCAGAACTGCAGACCAATGGAACAGGGTGGAATATCCCCACACACAACCTCATATGTATGATCATCTAATCTTTGATAAAGGTGCAAGAGATGTGAAGTGGAGCAAGGAA
Source organism: Sorex araneus (assembly GCF_027595985.1). Taxonomy (NCBI): domain Eukaryota; kingdom Metazoa; phylum Chordata; class Mammalia; order Eulipotyphla; family Soricidae; genus Sorex; species Sorex araneus. The sequence goes on from NC_073313.1 coordinate 146,102,035, forward strand.
AGTCTCTTTAACAAATGGTGCTGGCACAACTGGACAACCACATGCAAAAAAATGGGCTTAGAACTCGATCTGACACCATGCACAAAAGTCAGATCAAAATGGATTAAAGACCTCAACATCAGACCACAAACCATAAGGTACATTGAAGACAAGGTAGGCAAACCCCTCCAGGATATTGAAGATAAAGGTATCTTCAAAGATGACACGGAACTAAGCAATCTAGTAAAAACAGAGATCAACAAATGGGACTACATTAAACTAAAAAGCTTCTGCACTGCAAAAGATACAGAGACCAGAATACAAAGACTATCTACAGAATGGGAAAGGATATTTACACAATACCCATCAGATAAGGGGTTGATATCAAGGGTATATAAAGCACTGGTTGAACTCTACAAGAAGAAAACATCCAACCCCATCAAAAAATGGGGCGAAGTAATGAACAGAAACTTTACCAAGGAAGAGATACGAATGGCCAAAAGGCACATGAAAAAGTGCTCTACATCACTAATCATCAGAGAGATGCAGATCAAAACAACCATGAGATACCACCTCACACCACAGAGGCTAGCACACATCCAAAAGAACAAAAGCAACCGCTATTGGAGAGGATGTGGGGAGAAAGGGACCCTTCTACACTGCTGGTGGGAATGTCGGCTAGTTCAGCCCTTTTGGAAAACAGTATGGACAATTCTCAAAAATCTAGAGGTTGAGCTCCCATTTGACCCAGCAATACCACTGCTGGGAATATATCCCAGAAAAGCCAAAAAGTATAGTTGAAATGACATCTGCACTTATATGTTCATCGCAGCACTGTTTACAATAGCCAGAATCTGGAAAAAACCCGAGTACCCTAAAACGAATGACTGGTTGAGGAAACTTTGGTACATCTATACAATGGAATACTATGCAGCTGTTAGAAAGAATGAGGTCATGACGTTTGCATATAAGTGGATCAGCATGGAAAGTATTATGCTAAGTGAAATGAGTCAGAAAGAGAGAGACAGACATAGAAAGATTGCACTCATCTGTGGACTATAGAATAACAGAGTATAAGACCAACACCCAAGAATAGTAGAAATAAGTACCAGGAGGTTGTCTCCATGGCTTGGAGGCTGGTCTCTCATTCTGGGCAACTCAGAGAAGGGAACACCAAGTAAAATGTGATTGGAGGTCATGTGGGGGAAAGATGATGCGGACCCAATATAGACTAGAGACTGAACACAATGGCCACTCAACACCTTTATTGCAAACCACAACACCTAATCAGAAAGAGAGAACAAAAGGGAATACCCTGCCATAGTGGCAGTGTGGGGTTGGGGGAGACAGGACTGGGGAGTGGGAGGGGAGGGATGTTGGGTTTACTGGTGGTGGAGAATGGGCACTGGTGAAGGGATGGGTTATCAAACTTTGTAAGGGAGAAACATGAGCACAAAAATGTATAAATCTGTAACTGTACCCTCACGTTGACTCACTAATTAAAAATAAACTATTAAATTAAAAAAATGTATATGCACCTAATGAGGGACCAGATAAATACTTAAAACAACTGCTAGAAGACTTTAAGGAGGACAGTGCCAGCAATACAATACTAGTTGGAGATTTCAACACTGCCTTGTCACCTCTGGATAAATCGACAAGAACAAAACTAAGCAAGGAAACACTGGCTCTGAAGGAAGAAATAGAAGAGAGAGGGCTAACAGACCTATCCAGGGCCTTACATCCCAAAAAGAAAGAGTACACATTCTTTTCCAGTGCACACGGAACATTTTCCAAAATAGACCATGTGCTTGGTCTCAAAACATACCTCAATAGAATCAAGAAGATAGAAATTGTATCAAGTAATTTTTCAGACCACGATGCACTGAAGATAGAAGCTAATCCTATACAGACGAGGAGAACCAAATCAAACACCTGGAAATTAAACAACTCAATGTTCAACAATGAATGGGTCAGGAAGGAAGTCAAGGATGAAATCAAAACTTACCTGGAAACAAATGAAAATGAAAACACGAGCTACCAAAACCTATGGGATGCAGTTAAAGCTGTGTTAAGAGGAAACTTTATAGCTTTAAAAGCATTCCTCAGGAAGGAAGAAAGGGCTGACATAGATAACCTGACTTCACAGCTCAAGACCTTAGAAAAAGATCAAAAAAGGGAACCCCAACATAGACAAAGGAAAGAAATAATAAAACTTAGAGCAGAAATCAATGACTTGAAAACCCAAAAAAATAATCCAAAATGTCAATGAAACCAAGAGTTGATTCGTTGAGAAAATAAACAAGATTGATAAACCCTTATCAAGATTCACAAAGAAAGAGAAAGAGAGAACCCTAATAAACAAAATCAGAAATGAAAAGCAACAGAAACTAATGAAATTCAAGAGATCATCAGAGACTACTTTGAGAGACTATGCGACACGGAACAAGAGAACCTAGAAAAATGGATAAATTCCTAAATTGCTATCACCTCCCAAGACTTAACCAAGAAGACTTGGAATTTCTGAATAGACCCATTGATAGCAAGGAAATTGAAACTGTAATCAAAATCTCCCCAAAAGCAAAAGTGAAGGCCCAGATGGATTCACTGGTGAATTCTTCCAAAAATTTAAGGAGGACCTGTTATCAGTTCTCCTCAAGCTTTTCTAGGAAACTTAAGAAACAGGAACTCTCCCAAACAATTTCTATGAGGCACATATATCCTTAATACCAAAAGCAAAGATACCACTAACAAGTAAAACTACAGGTCAATATCCCTGATGAACACGGATGCAAAGATCCTCAACAAAATATTAGCAAATAGAATCCAACAACTCATCAAAAAGATCATACACCACGACCAATTGGTTTTCATTGCGGGGATGCAAGGATGGTTTAACATTCGGAAATCAGTCAACATAATCCACCATATCAACAAAAGCAAAAATAAAAACCATATTATCATATCAATAGATTTAGAGAAAGCATTTGACAAGATCCAACACCCATTTATGATGAAAACTCGAACCAAAATGGGTTTAGAAGGAACTTTCCGCAAGAAAGTCAAAGCCATCTACCACAAACCTATGGCAAACACTATCCTCAATGGAGAAAAACTTAGGGCCTTCCCTCTAAGATCAGGGATAAGTCCAGGATGTCATCTATCACCACTTCTGTTTAACATGGTACTGGAAGTACTTGCAGTAGCAATGAGGCAAGAAAAGGCATTAAGTGCATACACATAGAGAAGGAAGAAATCAAGCTCTCACTTTTCACTGACGATATGATACTATACCTAGAGAAACCTAAAACCTCTACCAAGAAACTCTTAGAAACAATAGACTTGTACAGTAAAGTCGCAGGTGATAAAATCAATACCCATAAATTTATGGCCTTTCTATACAGAAATAATGAAACAGAGGAAATTGACATTAAAAAAACTATCCCATTCACAATCGTGCCACAGAAATTCAAGTATCTAGGAATTAGTCTAACTAAGGAGGTCAAAGATTTCTACAAAGAAAACTACAAAATGCGGGGCCAGAATGATAGAATAGCTAGTAGGGCGTTTGCCTTGCTAGCGGCCGAACTGGGTTTGATCCCCGGCATCCCATACGGTCCCCCAAGCACTTCCAGGAGAAATTCCTGAGTGCAAAGCCAGGAGTAACCCCTGACCATCGCTGGGTGTGACCCAAAAAGAAAAAAAAAACTACAAAACGCTAATGAATGAAATAAAAGAGGACATGAGGAAATGAAAACGTATTCCCTGCTCGTGGATAGGAAGAATGAACATTGTCAAAATGGCAATACTCCCTAAAGCACTATACAGATTCAATGCGATCCCCATAAGGATAATCAGGAAATTCTTCAAAGAAATAGACCAAGCAATCCTGAAATTCATTTGGAACAACAAAAGCCCACAAATAGCTAAAGCAATTCTTGGGAAAAGGACAATGGGAGACATCACCCTGCCCAAACTCAAACTCTAATATAAAGCGGTAATAATCAAAACAGCATGGTACTGGTCCAAAGGCAGATCTGTAGACCAATGGAACAGGGTGGAATATTTATACACACAACCCCAATTGTATGATTATCTGATCTTTGATAAGGGTGCAAGAAATGTGAAGTAGACCAAAGAAAGCCTCTTCAACAAATGATGCTGGCATAACTAGACAAACACATGCAAAAATGAATTTAGATCTCAACCTATCACCATGCACAAAATTCAGATCAAAATGGATTGAAGACCTCAACATCAGAATCCATAAGTTATATTAAAGACAAGGTTGGCAAAACTCTCCACAACATTGAAGCTAACGGAATATTCAAAGATGACATGCCACTGAGCAACCAAGTTGAAACAGAGATAAACAAATGGGACTATATTAAACTAAGAAGCTTCTGCACCGCAAAAGATACAGTGACTAAAATACAATGACAATCTACGGAATGGGAAATAATATTCACCCAATACCCATCCGATAAGGAGTAGATATCAAGGATATACAAGGCACTGGTTGGAATCTACAAGAAGAAAACATCTAACCCCTTCAAAAATGGGGAAATGAAATGAACAGAAATTGTCTCAAGGAAGAAATACGAATGGCAAAAAGGCACATGAAAAAATGCTCTTCATCACTAATCATCAGAAAGATGCAGATCAAAACAACCATGAAATACCACGTCACACCACAGAGACTGGCAAACATCCAAAAGAACAAAAGAAACCGCTGTTGGCGTGGATATGGGGAGAAAGGGACCCTCTGACACTATTGGTGTAAATGCAGACTGGTTCAGCCCTTTTGGAAAACAGTATGGTTGCTTCACAAAAAAATAGAAATTGAGCTCCCAATTGATCCAGCAATACTACTCCTGGGAATATATCTCAGAGAGGCAGAAAAGTACAGCCGAAATGACATCTGCACTCAAATGTTCATTGCAGCACTGTTTACAATAGCCAGAATCTGGAAAAATCTTGAGTGCCCTAGAATAGAAGACTGGTTAAAGAACCTTTGGTGCACATACACAATGGAATACTATGCAGCTGTTAGAAAAGATGAGGTCATGACCTTTGCACATAAGTGGATCAACATGGAAATTATCGTGCTAAGTGAAATGAGTCAGAAAGAGAGAGACAGACATAGAAAGATTGCATTCATCTGTGGAATATAAAATAACAGAATAGGAGACTAACACCCAAGAATAGTAGAGATAAGTACCAGGAGGTTGGCTCCATGGCTTGGGAGCTGGCTTCACACACTGGAGGAAGGGGCAGCTCACATAGAGAAGGGAACACCAGATAAAGTGTGGTTTGAGGACCCACATGGGATGGGAGATCTGCACTAAAATAGACTATAGACCAAACACGATGGCCACGGAGTGCCTCTGTTGCACACCACAACACCTAAAAGGAGAGGGTGATCAAAACTGAATGCCCTGCCACAGAGGTGGTGTGGGGTGCGGGGATGGGGTGGGAGGATGGAGGGATATTGGGAACACTGGTGGAGGTGACTGGGCACTGGTGGAGGGATGTCAACATAATGCAAACATGAAAACTCATAAGTTTGTAACTGTAACTCATGCTGATTCACTAATATTAATAAATAAATAAATATTAAAAAGTCTCTTGTTATTGGCCAAGATACTCTATGCTGACTCCATGCTTCCATCTGTGTCATGATTTGCTAATAAATAGAAGCTTGAGTTAACATTTCTTGGGTAATGATTTGTATTTTTTGACTTATTAGAGCAAAGAATAGGGATAGTAAAATATACCCAGTAAGAATGCTGACAGCTTTCTATCATTAGACTAGGTTGGTATTTAAATTAAATAAAGTATATTACATAACATTCAACATATAAATTAGTAAGTATAAAATAAAACGTAGGTGTTAGTTACTCTCTGATTTTTGAACATTTAATCTATTTGTTTTTCTGCTCTCTTGAGATCTCCTCAGGTGATCTTAAATGCCTTAATTCTAAGTTGATTTTTGTTTTTTCATCAATGGGAATCAATCTCCTTGTAGTTGATTCATCTCAGTTTTTGTACTTCAATGTGAAGTGTCTCTTTAACTGAAAGGAGAGAAATCTGACTGGTGTTAACTCTTGGTAGACTTTAGAAGAAATTAGCGCTTGTGTGAATAGTCAGTGTAGCTGGGTGTACTTTAGTGTTAGAAATACAAAATTTTAAATAATGCAATATTTAAGGCACAATTATATTTTGATCCACATGGGGCTTGCTCACTCTAATCTTCCTCATTTTATTTTTAAGACAGAGTTTATAGGTAAGTGGTCTCTTTCTACTTTAACTTGACTTTGTGCCTGCCCTCTTCCATTCTTTTTTAAATTTTTTAAATTCATCATTTTTATGTAATTAAGGAACTATTATTTACAAAGTTCTTGATAGTTGAGTCTTATGCGTATAATATTTCAGCACTAATCTCATGCCAGTGTCAACTTCTCTTCACCAGTTTTTCTATATTCTAACACCACCCCACCCAGCCCCATCCTTCCACTCCCTAGATACCCTGCTTTGCACACCCACAATTCTTAAAGAAACATCAGTTCCTGAGCACTTATTTTTCTTAAAAAAATAAAGAAAACTATTGTTATTTCTACTCCACTTTTTGCATTTAGTCTCGGTAGCTTGCCAGGCTCTCAAGAGGGAGTAGACAAGCTGTGAACTAAAAACAGATTTTATTTGTAGGTTTTTAGGAAAGGGAAGGAGGGAGAGAACCCAGCCTTCTCCAAGGGTAGGGAGAGAGAACCTCCACACACCCCAGCATTAGATATGGAATCATAAAAGTAAACATCTGAAGAGGGGAGATGTGTTTAGGCACCACATTTGTTTTTTGGGTACAAGCAGCACATAGACTCAGGTAGCATATCTGAGCCCTTCCTTTGCTCAAGGTGGCTTTTATGGGATTTTTCAACATGGCCCCACATGGGGCTTGTACCTAGGTAAAAGACCATTGCTAGGGAGGAGGCCAAGAAGGGTAGGGCTGGGTGTGGTGATGATCTTCTTTGGAACTCCTTTCCTGGCCTTCTGTTTCTGTTGGAGCATCGGAGGGGGATCCAGCCTTCTCTGGGTCTATTGCTGGCTAGGTGAAAGACTTATCAGGCTTGACTTTTTGCAACTCCAGAGCTACTGATATTATTTCCTAGAAAATTCATTACCATTGCCTTGATGGAAGGTACCTTCCCTACCTGACTGTCTATATCACTGTCTCCAGGGCAAATCTTGCCCCATTAGCTGATTAAGATCATCCAATGTTTTTTAACCCTTACTCTACTTCTGGACTGGAGCGATAGCACATAAGGTAGGACGTTTGCCTTGCACACAGCTAACCCAGGTTCGATTCCTCCATCCCTCTTAGAGAGCCCGGCAACTACCAAGAGTATCCCGCCCGCGTGGCAGAGCCTGGCAAGCTACCCGTGGCGTAATCGGTATGCCCAAAACAGTAACAATGGAGACGTTACTGGTGATCACTCGAGCAAATCGATGAACAACAGGACAGCAGTGCTACAGTGCTACTATTCTACTTCTACTCTGCTTCTTATAAAAGCAAGTTCAAAAAACTACTTGATTGATATAACACAGCTGGCAAATTAAATTAGGGCCAAATATATGTAAGACATTATCTTACATTACCTCTCGGGTGGTAAGACATTATTATTTTTTTAGCTCTTCTATCTCTGAGGTATAAAAATAACATTTTCTTTAGCTGAGACCGAAGTTTTGCTTGCATTTGCTAGTTAGTGTTTCATTTACCTCACAATAAGATAAAGTTTAGTAACATACTATAGAAATGATCTCTACTGGTTAAAGAAACTGGTACATCTACATAATGGAATATTATGAGCTGTTAGGAGAAATGAAATCATGAAATTTGCTTATAAATGGATAGACATGGAGAGTATAGTGCTAAGTGAAATGAATCAGAAAGAGAGGGACAGATATAGAAGGACTGCACTCATTTGTGAAGTATAAAATAATGTAACATGAGACTGACACCCAATGACAGTAGACACAAGGGCCAGGAAACCTGCCTCATGAGCCAGCAGAGAAGACACTAGAATAGAGAAGGGATCACTAAAAAATGATGGTTGGAGGCATCAGTCGGGATGAGAGATGTGTTCTGAAAGTAGATAAAGAACCAAAAGTGATAACCTCTCAATATCTGTATTGCAAACCATAACGTCCCAAAGTAGAGAGAGTATGGGAAAATTGCCTGTCATGGAGGAAAGGGGAGGGTGGGAATGGGGGGGTATAGTGGGCAGAGTGGTGATGGGGAATATGCACTGGTGGAGGGATGGGTGTTTGATCATTGAGTGATCGTAACTCAAACATGAAAGCTTGTAACTGTATCTCATGGTGATTCAATAAAAAATGGTACAGTTTACCTTCTGATAATGGGCATAGGTTTAAAACTTGCATAATTAAAATCTGTAAAAGTAAAACATTCTACTAAAAATTGAGTATTCAGTAAGGAGAAAGATTCCTCTTAAGATCTTTCAGGAGTCCTCCTGTGCATTTTCTATGTCAGTGAAGAAACATTTGTTGAGGAGAGGAATAAACCTGTGTCCAATCTGTGGCACCATATCCTGCATGTGAAATAATTGCCCTTATTTGAGGCCTTATATTAATGACTCTGTCTCCTTTATACTTTGCTGTGCCTCTCATCCAGTTAATAATGTTGTATTAACAAGATATTGTTTCGGATATTAGCACCAGCAGTAATATTGGGGGATTGGATGACTCTAATATAGTATTTTAGCTCTAAGCCTAATGATTTTACCATTTCTTACCACCTTTTTAGTTTCTCTCATCACTACAAAACAATACCATCTGTATTGTTCTACTTTCTCACCTTGAGATGACTCCTATGAGCTGGAGTACCTTGAACCTTGACCTCTTTGGTGGCTTTATGGGCAATTTCCTTGAAATATTTATTCCCATTTTCTGATCATGTCAGTGTCAGCATTTCTTTCTAAGGATCACCAGACTGGCACCTTTTATATCCATCCAGTGTAAGTCTGTTGCAGAGAATGAGACAAACACAGAAGGATATAGACAAACACACATGAATTTTTCAAGCCTTAGGATCTCCTAGGAAGCCACTAGTGGTCTCACAGACTGGACATTTTTTTGATACCATATTGTTCCCCACCCCTACAGGACTTCCATCACAAGCAAACCATCTTTTATGTTGACAGAAACAATAAAGACAGTAAGCACGTCAACATTCAGTAGGTACATGATGAAAAGTAGAGGAGCAGAGAAGGGTATACTACTCATAGTCAATTAACAGACACCCTTAAAATATAAAACTTCAGAGTTTCTTATTCTATTTTTACCCATGTTGTCCTCTACATTTAAAAGACCCTAAACTTTTATTCTATGCTTTTATTCTATGTCTTCCTGGGTACATGTTTGCAGCAAACATATATTTGTCACCTACTCTATTCTTTCCTGGATGCACATTTGTAACCCATTTGCATTATAAGAACACCTAAACTATTCTGCCCAGGAAATTATCCTAGACTGGGTAATTTTGGGTTAGGGGGATAATTTCCCACATATCAAGTCATTGACTCTAAGTAAGATTTTTGAGGTGATGAAATTGCCATTTTGTACAAATAATGGGTGTTTGTAAAGGATTTTTTATGTGTTTGAAAGAGTCCAATTAGGGAATCAGATTATGAAATTAGAAGCTTCTTTATGGTAAAATGGTGTCTAAAATTTAAAGACACCTTATGTATTGAGAATTAGTGTTTTCTAACCAACATCAGACAAAGGACTTTGATACTCAAAACTTAAAAGAAATACTTAGAAAACATAACAACAAAAGAACAAACAATGCCATGATTGAAAGGAGCATAGCTGAGCAGAAACTTCTCAGAGAAGCTATAACTATATAAGAAGTGTTTTTAATCACCTTTCATCAGGGAAATGCAAATCAAAACAACAAGATACCACCTCATTACTAGTGAGATTGTTATATGTTAAAATGAGTAGAAATAATCGATATTGGCAGGTATGCAAAGGGTGGGGTGGGGAGGAAACTTCATCCAATATAGTGAATATATTATCTGTTTGTCCATACTTTATGTAAACAGTATTAGGAATTCTTAAAAATTATGAATACTGGGGCTGGAGAAATAATATGACAGGTAAGATGCTTTTCTTGCAAGTGCCCAAATCAGGTTCAATTTCTGGCACCACATATGGTTTCTTAAATTAACCAGGAGTGATCACTGGGCATAAAATCAAGAGTAATACCTGAACACAGCCATGTGTGACCCAATCCGCTGCCAATGCGACCCATAAATTCTACTTTATGGCACCAAGAGCTCAAACATGCTTATTTGAAAATATTTTTTCATTTCTACATTCATAACATCACTATTCATAATAGACAAAATCTAAAAGGCAATCCAAGTGCCCAATTATAAATTAGTGGATAAACTATTACATACACGCATAACAGAATATTACTCAGCTATAAGTGAAGATGAAGTAGTGCGATTTATTGCAATCAAAATGGAATTAGAGAGTATTATTCGGAGTGAAGTCAGAGTGAACAGGATAAATAAAGAATGACCTTTCATATTTGGAATATAAAGAAACATACTAAAGGTATTATGTGGGTTAGGCTATGAAACATTATATGACTAAATCAAAACACTGCTGTTAATAGAATTGCAATTCATAGTAAACAAAAAAGGTCAAAATAAAACATGCAAATGATTTTTGTGTTTTGATTTTGCAATATTAATAACTTTGATTTTTTTACTTCCTAGTAGCTGGGTTAGGACTTCCAATATTTTATTTCATAAAAGGGGTGAAAGGGGAGAAATTTGTTTTTTTTTTTGAGAATTTCACTTCTTTATTAATTTTATTATGGGAATAGAGCATAAAAAGAAAAGATCAGCATTTACTTATGCCTACATTTGAAATGATGGGGATGTGACATAAGTGTTCTATTTAATTCTCATAGTCTCATTATTATTAGGCTTTAGTTGTAGGAAAAAATAAGATTTGAGTATTAAATTTCTTGGTTTAGTCAGGGAGCTGGTCAATATTAAAGAGCTAATTAGAACCAGATCAGAATTAATAACAATGTAGAGTTCACAAAAAAAGGTATTTTTTCCAAGGAGAAAAACCCAAGGGCCAAGAACCAGTACACCCACATCTCAATTCAATACAAACAAAAACAAAAACAAAAATAATATGAAGCCATTTAACTAGCAATTAATGTCAACCTACATCTAGTATAAACTCCAACAGTTATGTGGAGTTTTTATTTTTTTATTTTTTTAAAATTTAATAGTTTATTTTTAATTAGTGAGTCAACGTGAGGGTACAGTTACAGATTTATACATTTTTGTGCTCATGTTTCTCCCTTACAAAGTTTGATAACCCATCCCTTCACCAGTGCCCATTCTCCACCACCAGTAAACCCAACATCCCTCCCCCCTCCCCAGTCCTGTCTCCCCCCACCCCACACTGCCACTATGGCAGGGTATTCCCTTTTGTTCTCTCTTTCTGATTAGGTGTTGTGGTTTGCAATAAAGGTGTTGAGTGGCCATTGTGTTCAGTCTCTAGTCTATATTGGGTCCGCATCATCTTTCCCCCACATGACCTCCAATCACATTTTACTTGGTGTTCCCTTCTCTGAGTTGCCCAGAATGAGAGACCAGCCTCCAAGCCATGGAGACACCCTCCTGGTACTTAGAGAAATTTGTTTTTTAACAGGTCTTATAGAGGAAATTTTTCAATGTTTCACCACTAGCCATTCAATGAACAATGGGACGACAGTGCTATAGTGTAGTATGATATTAGCTGTGCGCTTGCTGTACATGGAATTTACTATCTTGAGTAAACTTGTTCTAGTTCTATTCTATTGAGAGTTTCATCATGAATGAGTGTTGAAACTTGCCAAAATTTTCCTTTTATCTGTACACATGATAATGTATTTTTTATATTTCCTTTTGTTATTATGATACATAGTATGAATTGTTAATATTGAATCCGTTGGTGTATCCCTGGAATTAGACTTATTGGATGTGATATATGACCCTTCGGATTCATGTCACTAAGATTTTGTTGAGGATATTTGCATTTTTGTTAATTGTGGTAAGTTGTCCACTATTTTAACAGTACTTATGCCTGTTTTTGTGTTATACTGATATAAAGATAGTAAAATCTGCTTCGATAGGTTTCTGGTTCTTAAGCTTTTTGTAAGAGGTTGAGAAGCTATAGGAATTAGTTTTTTTAATGTTTGGTACAATTCTTTAGTGAATATATCTGGACCAAGGCTTTTTATTTTGGTGTGAATAAGGGGATTTTAAATTGATTTTTCAATTTTTCTTATTCATAATCGATGTGCATGGGTTTTTACTTCCTCATGATTTGGTTGTAGAAGGCTGTGTAAATCTAAAAATTTATCCATTTCTCCTAGGTTCTCTACCTTTGTGTCATGAAATATCTCATATTAACTTCTTGTGAGCATTTGTATTATTGGTATCTATAATAGATAGCAACAAAAGATACCAACAATGCTCACAAGAAGTTAATCTCTGATGAAAGTTAATCTATTTTTCTCTGATCTCATTTACTAGGATTTTATTTCCTTACTTCTGCATGAGGGTTTGTCAAACTTATTTTTAAATTCTATCAATTTTCATTAAATATTAAATTACCATGATTTTCACAGTTATTCAGAATTGACTTCCAGGAGAACAATGTTACAATGTCAATCCAACCATAGTGTCAACTTCCACCACCCAGCCTGTTTCCTTAATAGGTACATTTTTAAGTTTGATTAATTTAGTTTGGACTTCATGCTTACGGTATTGTGGTCTGTATAGTTTACATATGTATATCTATACTTACAGCAAAAATATACCTGTATATACCTATACCACACCTCTATAACACCAATGTGCTTGAGGACCCTGACTCCACACCTCTGTTGCTTCTCATTAGCTTCTTCTTAATTTGCCCTCTTCCTTTCTATTTCTAGCCTTTCTATTCCTGTGATCAAAGGTCAATGGTAATCTGGCTATCCTTCTTTTGAATCCATGCATTCTCTACTACTGCCATTTTTCTATATACCAGAGTGAAGTCATGCAGTATTGATCCTTCTGACTCACTCTTCTTAATGTAATATATATCTCCACCCAAGTTGCAGCATATTATATGATTGCACATTTCTTTGCAGCTGCATAGTATTCCATAATGTAGATATACAATATTTTGATTATCTAATCATCTGTTGTTGGAAACCTAGATTGATTTCATATCTTAACTATTTTGCTGAGTGATGCAAAGAATCATATGTGCATATATCTTTTTAAATGAATGCGTTTGTGTCCTGGAGTAGAGAACAAAAAGTGTAATTGCTGGGTCATATGGTAGCTCTATCATGCTTTTTGAGAACTATATATACTGTTTTCCAAGGACAACGTTGAGCCAGGCAACATTACCACCAGCAGTAGATGAGATTTCATATTTCCTACATTCCTGCCAACATAGACTGTTCCCAGTTGTTTCATTGTTTGATGTTTTGGTTGTATGTTATTAGATGATATCTAATTTTTCCTTGATTTGAATTTCCCTGATAATATGTTATGATGAGATTGTTTTCATGTGTGTATTGTCCATCTACCTTCTTCAAAAAATTTACCATTTCTGTTCTCCATTTTGATAGGATTTTTGTAATATTTTTGTTGATCTTTGTGAGTACTTTATACATTTTGGATATTAATCCTTCATCTGAAGTGTTGAGTGATATTTCTCCCAAGTAGTTGAATGTCTTTTAGCTATAGACCACATGATGTTTCTCTAGCCATTCGGAAACTTTTTAGTTTCATGAATTTATTTATTTTTTCTCTCACCTTTGCCAATGGAGCCATAAACTCCTTTAAGGAGCAAACCTTGGAACATCCTTCCTATGTTTTACTTAGTGTATCTTATGGATTTTGATCTTATTTCAGTGTTTGACCTACTTTGAATTGGCACTTATATAAAGTGTCATGTGTAGAGTCTAGTTTGTCCCTGAGATTTTTTCAGCCTCTCCTTGCTCATCTTTCTTAACGTTGCCATACTAGGGGCTCTTTCAGTGTCAGGTGAATGGGACCCATTATTGTTACTATTTTTGGCATATCGAATAAGCCATGGGTAGTTTCTCAGGCTCTGCCAAGTGGGCAGGGTACTTTCCATAGCTTGCTGGGCTCTCCGAGAGAGATGGAGACTTTTAGGGCGTCCTCCAATCGCCCTTATAGGTGTTCCCATGGTTCACACCATATTTGAACCCCATCAAATATGGTGTGGAAATTATGGAAAATGGTTATTTTCTTATGGTGTGTTGCGCAGCCTCGAAGCTGCTGTGCAGTCTGGAGAGCGACCCGTAGCGTGGCAGTGGCTGGGTAGTGGAGGGATTGGGGATCGGCTGGTGAGGTATTAATCTGGCTTGGGTGGGTGGGGCATGTGGGTTTGACCCCCTCCCTAAGGTGCCAGAAATTGGAGGAGGCAAACAGAGGATGTTGTTTCCGAGTCTTGTTGACCTAGATTCCAAGGTCGCAAAGTTCTGCTTACCTGGTTTTGTGGGGCTTCACTCGTGTGTGAGGTTAGGCAAAGTATCCGGAGAGCAACGTGCCAAAATGAAGAAAGACTAAAATGACTGTCTGTACTTTCCATGCATGTACGCTGGCATCAGAAGCATCCATTAAGGACCTGATGGTGCAAGTGCAGAAGATGAAGTACGGCGTCATTGGTCTGACCAAATAAAACGAGAAGACATCGATCACATCACACAATTTTCGACACTGGAGAAGAATTGTTCCTCAAAACATGCGACATCAGAGGTATCGGTAGCATTGGTGTCCTTATCAACATGAATTTGGTCATAGCATTAATTCATTCGAATGCCTAACAACCCGAATCGGACAATTATGCTTGAATAGATGCGGCTCACTGCTGGCAGTTACTATCTTCCTCGTCTATGTACCAACATCCAACTAGATGAAGAAGAAATTGAGAAGTTCTATATGGACCTGTAGAGGTTCTATAAAGAATACCACGCCTTCTAAAAGATCATTTTTGGTGATTTTAATACCAAGATAGGATCGAGAAGGTTGTCCAAAGAACTCCACATTGGGACCCATGGCCTAGAATGGAACAATCAGGGTGAGAGACTGTCTGAGTTCATCATGTCTACCAAGACCATTCATGGTAATTCACAGTTCCAGAAGGCCAAATCTAAACGCTGGACATGGTAATCTCCTGGTGGACAGTTCCACAATTAAACTGACCACATCATATTCAATCGAAGGTTTTTTGCCTGACCAATGTCACTGTTGTACCAAAATTCCAAACGGGATCGGACCACTGTCTCCTTCGTGCAAAATTCTACTTCACAGAGCAGGGAGAAAGGTCTGCAAAGTTTAAGTTTAAGAAGGGAACTTCCAGAATGACCACCAACTGTGAGCTGTTTGGCACTATTGCTCCAACATGGGAAGATACCGTCCTTGACAACATAGACAAGGAATACATGGACTGGTTCAGCACCTCCATGACTGCACGAAAAATGCTAAGAGTGAGAAAGCAACAGATGCCTATCTTTGGAAAATCTCGAGCTCATTTCATCAATGTGGCTTGGAGAGCCTGAGCTCGTCTGAGCTCGCAAAGCTGTGCAGAGAAGCAATGAGGGAAGACCTCAAGGAGAGAAGAGCAGTAGTGTTGGCCGATGCGGCAGAAGCCGGGAAAAATATTCCCAATGCTCACTTGTCCTTCGCTAACTACAAGACCAAGATGACTACCCTCCGACATCCTGATGTATCTATCACATCTTTCAGAAAGGCAATGGAGAGGATTATCCACGACTTCTACTTGGATCTCTTCGACAGCCATGTCCACTTGCCCACATACCAAATTCTGCAGGATGGATATGTCGTTCCCAACATCCTCCCTTCTGAAATCCAACATGCCATTTTGTTACAGCACTCAGTCCAGACAAGGTCAGACCTAAACACTTGAAGAATCTTCTGCCAGTACTCATCAATACACTGGCTCAACTCTTCACACACTACCTGTCTGAATGCAAGGTTCTGTCCCAGTGGAAAAGCAGGACTGTTCTGTTGTACAAGAAGGGAGACATCCACTACATCGTCAATTATAGCCCAATCTGCCTGCTATCTGTTGTCTACAAGTTGTTCACTCAAGTCATCCTGAATAGAATAGGCAGAACACTAGACGAAGGACAACCATGCGAGCAAGCCGGGTTCCGAAGAGGATTCAGCACGATCGACCATATCCACAGTGACCAAACTCACTGAAGTTTTGCGAGAGTTCAAGATGCCGCTCTGTCTAACGTTCATCGACTTAAAGAAGGCCTTCAATTCTGTTGAGACTGAAGCAGTCATTGAAGCCCTAGCCAAACAGGACATACAAACTCAGTACCTCAATATCCTCTGTGAGCTGTATTATGGATTCACGAACAAGATCTCACCATTCTACAAGGAAGTGATCATTGAGGTAAAGAGAGGGATTCAGCAGAGTGATACCATTTCAACGAAGCTCTTCAGTGCTACTCTCGAGAATGTCGTGTGATGACTGGAATGGGAAGGAATGGGAGTGAAAATAGATGGTCAGCAACTACACCACCTCCACTTCGCTGATGACATGGTTCTCATAATACCCAACATTACCCAAGCGGCACAAATGCAGCCGACTTGGCTGCCCACCAACAAGATGGTCAGATTTCTCCGTCAAAACCCTGAATGAAGGATTTGAGGCTCTTCCTATTCCTAGAGCGAGCAGATATCATTGGGCTACAGTAGCACGCGACAGGGACAAATGGAAACATTACTTGCGCCCGCTCAAGCAAATCAAAGATCAACGGGAAGACAAGTGATACAAGGGAAGTGATGTAGAGTCAGTTTTATTTTTTTAAACATGACTATACGGTTTTCCAAATACTATATGTTAAAATTGCTATCAATACTACACTTTATGTACTTACCTTAACTGAACATAGATATGGGATTTTGTCTTTGGGTTTTTGATTCTAAGATATTAACCAGAGATTCTGTTCTTATTCCAATACCATGCTTCTTTGATCACTATATTGTTACAATATAGTTTCAATTTAGGTAATGAGATACCTCCCAATTTCTTATTTTTCAATATTTTTTTCTATTTTGGGTGTTTTCTGGATTCCTACAAATGTTATTGCTGCCTGCTCTAAATCCTTGAGGATTTGTATTGGGATTGCATTGAATCTATATAATAATTTAGATAGAATGCTAGTTTTGACAAAATTAATTCTGTCTGATCCAATAATATGGGATACCTTTACACTATCTAAGATCTTATTTTATCTCTTTCTGAAATATTGTATAATTTTTCTGGTATAGATTGTTCACATTATCTATTAAGTTGATTCCTAAGTACTTGATGCTTTTGGATCTTACTTTTAGTGGAATAGTCTCTGATATTATTTTCTTATTTTTTTCTTTTAGTGCCACACCTGGCAATGCTCAGGAGTTATTCTTAGCCTGTGCTCAGGTACCACCCGTGTGACAGGGGGACCATATGATACCCAGGATCAAAACTGGGTTGCCCACGTGCAAGACAAGCACCTCTACACTCTATTATCACTTCAGCACCATTATCTTCTAATTCATTCTTTTCATATAGGAATAGGAAATTCCTATATTCATTGCTGGATATTGTTGAATATTCATTCCCATATTTAATTCATTGCTGATTTGGTTTATTATTTCTAGAGGCTTTTTAGTTAACTCTTTAATGTCTTTTACATATTTTATCATGTCATCTGCAAAAACTGATAATTTGACTTCTTTTTAAATTCGAATACCTTTGATTTATTTGTCTTGCTTGATAGCTGCTGCTAAAACTTCTAATATTATATGGAATAAAATTGTAAATAGGGAACATACTTGCCTTGTGCCTGATCTAAGGGAGAACACTTTACATTTTCACCACTGAGAATAATACTGTGTTTGTTTTAAATTACCATTTCTTTTTCGAGGAATGTTCCTTCTACAACTATTTTATTGAGGATTTTTATCACAAGTCAGTGTTTGATCTTGTTAGATGCTTTCTTTGCATCAACTGATATGATCATATGAATTTTTCTTTCTTTTTATTGATGTGCTGGATTTTGTTAATTGATTTACATGCACTTAACTATCTTTGAATCCCTTGGATGAATCCTACTTGTAATAATTTTTTATACTATTGAATTCAGTATATTAAGATAATGTTGAGACTGTTCATGAGCTAAATTTGTCTGAAAATGTATCTCTCTCTGCTGTTGATATTAGTATTATATACACTTCATAGAAACTGTTAGGTAGGATTTCTGTGTTTATACTATTTTGGAAAAGCTTGAGGATTAATGGTAGTAAGCCTTCTTTGAAGGTTTGATCAAACTCTCCAGTGAACCATGGGCTCTTTCAGTTCTTCTGCTTCTGATTTTCCTGTTCCCATTTTCTATTTCTTCCTAATTCAGTTTTGCAAAGTTACAAATGATTCAAGGAATCTTTCAATTTCTTCTAAGTTCTCTAACACTAGAGTTAGTTGTCCATAGTAACCTCTCATGATGTCTTCAATTTCTGTAGGATCAGTTGTAATTTATCTAATTCTATTTTTGATCTGAGTTAATTGTGGGCTTTTATTTTTTGTTTATTGAGCCAAGACCAGCACTATTGAGGGCTTACTTGTGAATCTTCACCCATAGATAACTCCTGGCAGACTCAATGGACCGTATCAGGTGACAGAGATTGAACCTTAGTTGGCCATGTACAGGCCCTGCTACCCACTGTGGTCCCTGATATAAGTTAATTGTAAATTTGCTCTTTTCATTTGTGAGTCTAGCCAAATATTTGTCTATTTTGTTTATTCATGAAGAAACCAGCTCCTGCATTCACTGACTCCTTGTATAGCTGTCTTGATTCAATGGCACTGATTTTATTGATTTTATTATTTCCTTCCCTGTACTGCTTTTAAGATTTTCTTGTTTTTCTTTCTCCAGGAGTTTAGATTGTTGATTTGAGCTTTTCTTTCTTTATTAATGTAGGCCTATATTGCAGTTTTTCTCTGAATCACAGATTTTAATAGTTTGTTTCTTTATTCTCATTAGTTCAAAGGAAACTTTTTAAATATCCTACTTTATTTCCCCTTTGATACAGTTTTTGATTGCCATTGTTTTCCTTAGATTCCACTTGTTGGAACTTTGTTCCATCATATTTTTATCATTGATTTCTGCCTTTATATCATTGCTGTCTTAGAGGATGCTTGGCCTGAGTTCTATATTGTAATTTTATGTGTATTTCAGGTATGCCTACTATGTGGTCTATCCTGGAGAATTATCTATGTGCATGAGAAGCTTTTTGAAAATGCAAGGACCTATATATGTAAATTAGTCACAGTTTCTTCTAACCCTTCATTTATGTCTCTTGTATCTTTACTGATTTGTTGGTCATGGTAAAAGTGGAGTATTGAAATATACCAGCATTATTATAGTTTCATCCAGTGTGTTTCATTAGATCTGTGAGCAAAACTCTTAATAACTTACTGACTCTTCATTTGGTATATATCTTTTAATAGGTATTAGTACTTCTCAATCTGTTCTTCCCTTAACCAAGAAGAAGTGTCCTTCCCTCTCTCTAATTACTTTATTTATATTCAATTTTAATTGTTCTGATATGACTGTCCAAGCCATCTTTTTATTCTGGATCTATTTAGACTGTAAATTTAACTGTGCTTCCTATAAACAGCAAGTAGATAGATTTTGATTTCTGATTTATATAATCTATGTCTTTCATTGGAGAGTTCACTCCATTAACGTTAAGAGACGTTATTTCTATAAAGAACCATGTTGCCATTTTTTGTGTGTAGGGTTTAACTGTTTTTTTGCATTTGACCATTTGTTTTCAATGGGAAGCCTTTTGATAGTTCTTGCATGGTTAGTTTAATTGTAGCAAATATGACTAGCTCTTTTTCACTAAAACTGTTTTTAATCCCTCTGTCAAATATAAATGAAAGCTTGGCAGGGTGGTAGACTCAGGACTTAAAGTTTTCATTTTTTTATTCAGTAATTTGAGTTCCATTCTACTATTTTCCTACTTGTATAGTTTCATGTGGGAGGTCTGTCATAATTCTTATTATTTCCCTTGTATTTGAGGTTTTTGTTCCCTCTTGATGCTTTAAGTAGTACATCTCTCTTTGATTTTGACATTTTTATTACTTTCAGTCTTGGTGTTATTTGTTTAAATCTTTCTTGTTTTTACTCTGTGGGTCTCTCAAATTTGTGCAGAAGCCTCCTTCAAAAGACTTGGGAGATATTGGAATCATTTTGCACAAGCTGTTGTTCACTTTTTCTTTTCCTTTCCTGGTATTCCTACCATTCAGACAATTTTCCTCTTGATGATGGTATTTTCTTTTATTGTCGGGGATGTATGTTGAGGGCATAGTATATATACAGGATTTAATCAAAAAAATCCAACATTATGAAAGCTATTTTGACATAATTAGGGAATTGGCTTAAGAATAAGTAAACTAAAGAGACCAAAAGAAATCATTCTGGATAAGCATTAGATCATCTAATGATATTTGTTATGGCAAATTTTACTCCCCACCATAATTACATGTCTTTTATGTCAATCATAAATGAACACTGGAATACACAAACCATTAATTTGATCTGATGTGGCAAATTAGCAAGAAATATTCATGATGAAGCCAACTCCAAGAAATTAGGAATTCAATTCAATATTAGAGACCAGAAAACCTCTCTGGTTAGGAATGATTGAAATGTAAAATATGTCTCCCTTAGCTTGCTCTGAAGGATTGTTGCAGACAGAGACATGGGGTGGTGAAGGACCTTACAATGTACACTGTCTCTCTGGAACTTAAACAAACCCCAAAGCATGGAGGCCTTTGAGACACAATACCCATTACAGAAGCCCTTAAAACCTTTGCGATTTAGAATTCCTGGCCCAGAGGATGATTGCTCAGCCTGGGAGGAGAGGATACAGACTGGAATAAAGGTCATGCTAAGAGCAAAACTGGGAACATTGTCGGAGGGAAATGTACACTGGTGAAGGGATGGGTGTTGGAACACTGTTTGACTGAAACCAAATCATTAATAGCTTTGTAATGAACTACCTCATGGTGATTCAATTAAAAAAAGAAAGAATTTTAAAGAAGGCTACCCAAGAGATAGCACAGCTCTCTTCTTGCTCTTTTGTATTAAGTTTCTATATTCTCTTCCACTCTTTTGCTCTTTTTTGCCACTTCATTGTGGTTGATCAGTTATATTTTGTCTTTAAAATTGCTGGTATTCTTATTCACATCATAAATCCTATTGCTATGGCTTGCTATTGTATTTTTGAGCTTCTTCAATTATATTTGTATGGCTTCTTTCATACTTTAAATTAATTATTTGAGTTGACTGTATTTCTCTTCCAGTGATTACTTGATTTCTATTTCCAATAACTGTTTAAGCTCAGTTGTCATCACATAGAGTATTGATTTAAGGTCTTCATCATCCAGGTTTGAGTATTTTGAAAAATTTGAGAACTCACTTAACTGTTTTTGTCTACTCCTATAGTTAAATTCCCATTGTTCTTAGGGTTTTTTGGGTGCTGACATTGAAGCATGTGTATTCCTTATATGAGTACTAATCTGATGTGCTATTTTATGTTAATAGGGTACTGCTTTTGCCTTGGTTATTTTGTATTATTTCAATTATCCATAAAGATATCTGAATGGGATATACAGATGTAAGTCTCTACCTTTTTAGTTGTCAGAACTTTTGTGGAGATATCCTAGCCCTCAAAAAGACCTGGAACTAAAAGTCCTGGCAGCTAATAAAACTCTATGTCCCCATCTATTCTTAATTTTGTATGAGGCATTTAAAGTACAATAGCTATGCCAATGCTTTAATATCTGCATGGTAATGGGCATCCACATGGTCTATCAGATTGTGATTTGTAGATGACAATTCCAGGAATTTCTAGACAGAGGCAGGGGCCTGTCTGCGCTGCGGTGCCCCAGTCCCCACCTTGTGAGATGGAATCCAATTTTTTAAAACAGTTTCTTGATTCATTTACCCTTTGACTAATTTTATTTATTTCAATGTCACTAATTTATATTCTGTATTCACTGCATTCCAATTATTTAAGCACTTAGTTGTCTATTGTGTTCCATTTGGTTCAATTAATTTGTTTTAATTATTTTTTGAGGTAATCATGATGTTTGAATCTAAAATACCATCACCTGTTTTAAACTGATAGTGTGTAAATCTTGATTTCATCCTAAGACGCTATTTATTCAGTTTTTCTTCTATACTTGTTATTTATTATCTATTTTCATTAGTTGTATAAACTCCGGGCTGCTAGGGAGAGCCCCAGTTGCTCTCCCCCTTGCCACTTGGGTTCGGTGGGCTCGGGTTGCTCCCCTAGCCAGGGCGGCCCGTGACATGGAGCAACAAAGGAGGAAATGAGGGCCAAGCCGGTTGATTGATCAGTTGCCGTTTATTTCATTCCCTCCCCCCTGCACCTGTTCCAGTCTCTCTAAGCCCCCCATTCTAGTTTCATGCTGTCCCTCATTACTGTCTCCTCCTCTCTCTCCCACTCATCTCTCCACGCTCCATCTCACAGCCTGGGCTTTCTCTCTCCATGTGCCTGTTCCTGTATTCTTCTTCTACATTCTTCTCCTTCTGTGCCCCTTGCTAGTCTCTCCATGCTCCATCTTGCTGCCCTGCTCTCTCTCTAATCTCTCTCCTACTCTCGTCTCTCCAACTGCCTCTTCTCTCTTCAACTCCCCAACATTAGGGGTAGACGCTACACCCAGTCTGGTAGCAAAATTAACATAAGAAAGCCCTTCCTGACTGGCATCAGGCTCAAGGGCAGAAACACCACCTAGGGGTGTTCCTCTTCTCCTTAGTCCAATAAGTCAATTAACATCTTAATTAACACCTTAATTCTGCTCATAACAAAATATTAGTTATTTTTTATGGGCACACTAAGAGATACATTGAACTTGTAGGGTGACTCCCTGGGAACATCTTGCCACAGTCTCAGACTACAGTGCTCAGGCCAGATTAATCTTTTCTAACCCCAGTAGTTTCTGAATATAGTTATTACTTTTTGGATCATGACAGAATTTGTCCATGACCATGCTCTTAACTTATAGTTAAGCATTATGGCACTTAGTGGTCAGTCCCATTTCGATGACAGGGTAGCACATAGCTCAGAGCTTGCCCCAGTTCCATTCAGTCCCTTGTCAGGCCCCTGCTTTTGGGTGCTAGGAAGTAAGGATTACTGAGGCTTAAGTCAAGAGGTAAATATTAAGTTCAGAAGGTAAATATTATTCAGAGTCAATTCACTCCCAAGTTACGAAAGCATAGCATTAACTGTCTTCTTGTATCCATACAAAAAGGACATTTCTCTGAATTAACTATGCAAAGGACTTAAGGAGAAGAGAAAAACAATATTTACAAGTCAACAGAGCACAAAGAAAGAATTTAGAAATAAACACAGAGGAATGGGAACACTGTGATTGGAGTAACCCAATAAACCTAAGCTTCCTGTGGCAAGGTAGAAAGGAGAAACCAACGTTATCCTACAATTGGTATTTTACTATTTCCAACTGTAACTTATTTTCCTATCTTTTCTTTTCTACTTTTTCACTAGGGATCACAATCTAAGGTGTTTCAAGAACACTGCCAGATCTGTGCTTAGGGGTAGCTTCTGGTAATGTTAGACATCAAACCCAGACTTTCCGCATACAAAACATGCACTCAACCCACTGCAGCAGTTCCCACCACCACCTTAAAAGAAAAAGAAATCCCTCAATTTTTATTAGGAATGCAGTTTACTCTAAATTCGTTTAGTTGTTGTTAACCTGAAAGCTTTTTATTTAAATATAACTGACAACCTAGTGTATTTGAAATTAATATATATGGCAAGGGTATTCTTTATTGAGGTTTTTTCCTTTATTCCATTCGGAACTTTGATCATGTGTCTGCCTCAATAGTAGCACTTGGAGGACTTGATCTGTAACACTTTTTTTGAGATATCTGCTAATACTCTTATGAAGATTCTCTTCTATGTGAGTTATATTTATTTTCTCTTGCAGCCTTTTGAGTTCACTCTATACTTAATCTGTCATTTCAATTATAATGTGTCTTAGTACACAACACTTGGAATATTTTATTCGTACATTTCTTAGCTCTCACCATTGGTTGTCTAATTCATTAGTGCAGCAAAGTTTTCTGCAATTATTTTTTCAAATATGAACTCTTTTCAGTCTCTCCTCTTTTTGGAGTCCAATGATGCAAATATTATTTCTCTTGATATGTCATTTATGGCTCTAATGTTACTTTTATTAATTTATATTCACTTTGATTATTTTTGAAATTTGGCTTCTAATGGGCCTTAGGCACATCAATGTAAATTTTCAGCTACTTATGTTTTGTTTAATAAGTTTAAAATTAAACTAAAATCAATGATATATTAAAATATTAATATTTAATGAACTTTCTTTCTTTTTCTTCTTTTATTGAATCGCCATGAGAAAAGTTACAAAGCTTTCAGGTTTAAGTCTCAGTCATACAATGATCAAACACTCATCCCTTCACCAGTGCACATGTTCCACCACCAAGAGCCCCAGTATACCTCCCATCCCACCACCCCCACCTGTGTGGCTGATGATTTTCACTTTACTCTTTCTTTACTTTGATTACATTAAATATTTCAACAGAAAACTCACTATTGTTATTTGGGATTTTCCACCAACAATCAGACCTGCCAAAAAGGCATCATTTGATAATTTATTTTCCATTGCTGAGAATGAAGAGCATATGAAGTTTTGGATTTCAGGTATTTTAGTAATTAAGTCCAGAGAAATTTCTTAAAAGAAAGAAGTTGCATCATTGCAAGCTTGTACCTCTGGTTAGTGAGTTCTATAAGATGACGGTTGCCACTCTGCTGCTGAAAGGAAAGGCTGAGAGAAAAACCTTTCCCCTCCCAGGGTGGCATGGAACTATAGCTTCTAGAGGTGTTTATCCAAGAAGCCACTGGGTGCCGAAAGTAATTAGTGGGCCTCTGGGATCATGGTCTTTTAGGAGCAGACGAGTCATTTGTGTGTGGTCGTTCGGGGTATCATCTGGGCAGAGAGTGTGAATATTTAGTGCACTTTAATAACACAGTTGGTAGGGCATTCACCTTGCACGCGGCCGACTCGGGTTCAATTCCTCCGCTCCTCTCAGAAAGCCTGGCAAGCTACTGAGAGTATCTTGCCTGCACTGCAGAGCCTGGCAAGCTACCCGTGGCATATTCAATATGCCAAAAACAGTAACAAGTCTCACAATGAGATGTTACTGGTGCCCGCTCGAGCAAATCGATGAGCAACGGGAAGACAGTGACAGTGACAGTATCTTCCTGATTTTCATTTACAGAATTTCCATATTTTTACCAAATATGTCTTTTTAAAATCGTATCACTTTATCATGTGACAATAAAGTTTATAATATTACTACGTATGCTTAATATACAATTTTTATATATTATTACTATAGCATAGTCCTTCCACCACCGATCCTATGTCTTTCTCCTTTGCCCCTACTACCACCTCCTCAACTAATAAACTCAGTTCTATTGACAGTTAAGGGGTTTGCTCTCATTAGTCATTTTTTATTCCTCGGCTATATTTCCTTTTTGACTACATGTAAGTCACATCAAGCATTACTTCTATTTTTAGTTCTGACTTACTTTGCTTAACATAACACCCGCTAGTTCTGCTAATGTTGTACACAAATGCAAGATTTTATCAATTTTATTACTGAGTACTATTCAATTCGGTATGTGTATCACAATTTTTTTATATACTTATCTGGTGTTTCAACATCTTGGCATGAATAAGTAATGCTACAATGACACTGTCACTGTTACTCTATTGCTCATCGATTTGCTCGAACAGGCACCAATAACGTCTCCATTGTGAGACTTGTTGTTACGTTTTTGGAGTATCGAATATGCCATGGGTAGTTTGCCAGGCTCTGCTGTGCGGGTGAGATACTCTGGTAGCTTGCTAGGCTCTCCGAGAGGGGCGGAGGAATCATAGAGGAAACACAGAGGAAACACAGGTCAGCTGCATGCAAGGAAAATGCCCTACCCGCTATGCTATTGCTCCAGCCCTACAGTGACACATGTATAAATATATACTTTTTGTTTTTGTTTCATTTTCATATTGTAATTAATTTTCCACCCAAATTTACTGTAATTCATTTAATATAGTTTAAGTTATATGAGATGATGCTACTATTAATGGTATTTATGTTCAAAGTAGGTCTGGAGTAACCCCTGCACATCACCGGGTGTGACCCAAAAAGCCAAAAAAAAACCCTCAATACCTTGTTCATGGCATGGAAGCTAAGCTCAAGATTGTAGAAGTGGTGTACGAATTATTGTAATTACAAAACCTCCCATGATTTAGTCATGAAGAAGTAGAAGAGAACAAGAAATTGAAACTGTATTTTAAAAGTTCTCTAAGTACAAAAGGTTACATCTAGATGGATTCAGTAGTAAGTTCTAACAAACCTTTAAAGAATCACTACCTACACTTCTCAAGTGCTTCCAAAATAGTGAGGAAACAGGAATCCTTCCTAACTCTTCCATGAAAGCTACGTTGAATTTACACTAAAATAAAACATACATATCATTAACAAATAAATTACAGATTGATATCTGTGATGAACACTAATACAAAGATCCTCAAAAAAAGCCAAATACAGCAATATATCAAAAAGGTTTTGCACCATAATCAAGTGTAGTTCATCCTAGGGATGCAAGAGTAGATAAATATATGCAAATTAATTATTATACTATATCTTATCAACAAAAGTATAGATAAAACTCATATAATCATTCCATTTGATTCAGAGAAAGCTTTTGACAAGATCTGATGTATGTGGATTATGAAAAAAATAAAACAGCAAATCCCAAATGCATCAGAAACTGATAACTGGGATTCAGTAAGAAACTTACCACAGAAACAAAGCTTACCTCATAGGTGATGGGAGGAAAAGAATGGGGGAAGGCGGGCACTGAGACATTAGTAGAGGGAATAAGGCACTCTGATGGGTAGCATGTAATGTTTTATACAAGTAACCCTATCATTAACAAAATTGTAAATTTTTGAGTTTAAAATAAATTTACATTTGAAAATAATTCTGAAAAACTGTGAGTAGAAAGATTGTGCTTCCATTTGCAAAATTTCAACAAAGGGTAAATAAAAACACATGATTATACAATTGATGGAAAGGGATATTATAATAAATTTCAACACCTTTTCATGATAATAAAAACACCCTCAGCAAAATAAGGATTTTAAGGATTCTTCTTCAAGATAGCAATGAACATTTGCCTCAGCTAATGACATATTCAATAGAAAAAACTTAAAGAGTTCCCTCTGAGCTCACAGAATACAAAAGGCTATTTGTTTTCTCTATTATTATTCAAGGGCAGAGCAATAGCACAGCAGGTAGGGTCTTTGCCTTGCATGCAGTGATCAACAGGAGAGAGCCCAGCAAGCTACTGAGAGTATCCTGCCCACACAGCAGAGCCTGGCAAGCTACCCATGGTATAGTCGATATGCCAAAAACAGTAACAAGTCTCACAATGGAGATGTTACTGGTGCCCGCTCGAACAAACCAATGAACTATTATTATTGAAAATAGATCTGGAAGTCCTCACAACAGTAACTAAGAAAGAGAAAAATATGGTCATCCAAATAGAAAAGATAGTTTAAATTTTGTTATTTAAAAATGAAATGATAGTATAATAGAACACCCTAAAATCTCCACTTAAAAAATCTCTAGAAACAACGAATATAACAAAGTTTCCAGCTACAAAATAAACACACAAAAATTAAGTGCATTTTAATATGTAAATAGCAAAACAAAAAATATGAAAGTACAATCCTGCTTAAAATGTGTCCGTAAACAGAAAATATCTAGGAGTCAACTAAAAATAAAAGATGTGAAAAACTTAAACATCCAAAATTTCACTGAGTCATTATTTAAAGAAATAAAAGACACAAGGAAATGAAAAAAATATTCCAAGTTTATGGACTAGAGAAATTAGCATTATCAAAATGACCATTTTACCTAAAACCTCATACAGATTCAATGCAATCACCACTGAAATTCAGATGACATTCTTCAAGGACTTAAAATAAATTCTCATGAAATTTCTATGGAATTAGAAATCTGCTCAAAGAGCCAAAGATATTTTAAGAAAAGAGATGGGAGTTATTACATTACTTGATTTTTAATTGTACAACAAAACGATAGTAATATAGCACTGCACTGTAGCACTGTAGCACTGTCCTCCTGTTGTTCATCAATTTGCTTGAGCGGGCACCAGTAACATCTCCATTGTGAGACTTCTTGTTACTGTTTTTGGCATATCGAATACACCACAGGTAGCTTTTCAGGCTCTGCCATGCGCAAGGGATACTCTAGGTAGCTTGCCGGGCTCTCTGAGAGGGATGGAGAAATCGAACCCGGGTCAGCGCGTTCAACGCAAATGCCCTACCCGCTGTGCTATCACTCCGGTCTATATAATAAAGATAAACCAATAAACCATAAACCAAGGCCAATGGAACAGATTTGGGAGCTCAGAGATAAAATGTAATATTTTTGGAAGAAGGGAGCCTTGGGCTGCCCAGCTAGTGCTTCAAGGATTATTACTGTTTTTTTACTCAGAAATCATTTCTGGTGGTGCTCAGTGGACTTTATGTGGTGCCATGGAACCAATTTGGGTTTAGCACATGTAAGGCAAGCACCTTACTTCCTGTATAATCTCTCTGGTTTTTAGATAGCAAATTCTCATTATATGTTCTGGGTGCAAGAAATGGGGACAAAGAATGCTTCCTCAACAAATGGTTATGGAAAAATAGATGATAGTATGTGAGAAAGAGACTAAAGAAAAAGAAACTGTATTCATATTTAAGATTTACAAAAGTTAATTCCAAGTGGATTATAGACCTGAGATTGGAGAAGAATATATAAAATATATTAAAAGTTTTCCAATATATGGACTTCAGAGGTATATTCAATGATTTAATTGCATTAGTTAAAATAAATAAATGACACTATATCAAATGAAAAAGATATGACAGATGAAACTTATGCCAAAGTAAAAGGACTCCCTACTAACTGGGATAGAATATTTGTAAGAAATAATAAGATAAAGGTCTAATATACAAATTATATAAAGCACTCACAAAACCAAACCAAAACACCTTATAAAAATGAGAGGAATCGGGCGGCGGTGGTGGCACCCACATGGCAGGCGCCATCTTCTAAGAGTCCTAACCCAGAGGTATTCGATTTTTACACTTGGGGCCCCTAGGGACTCATGGGAAGGGGGTGTAACCAGCACGCCCTCGGCCCAGATAAATTCGGAGCTGCTGAGAGTGAAGCAGACCCTCTGCGCCAAAAGACTTCGATTCCAGAGACTTCTTTCTTACAGCAATGCACTGGGACTGTGAGCTGGGCTATGCAATTTCTGGCAGAATTTTCCCTGGACTTTATACAGAAATCCAACATCTATAATTGTCAGCAAGGTGAAACGGTTCCTTTTGAACAGGTCTGACTTGGGGGAGGAACTCCAAATAATAACATTGAGTTTTTGTTGAAATATCGAAGGTTATTAATGTAGCAGCCACCTCTCTGGACTGTGAGCTAAGCAAAAGCCCCACACCGGCCAAGAAGAGGAAATATCCCTCTTTCCAGGTTGTTTCCCATTTTCAGGGAGAAACGCGGCGTGGCATACACCATACTATGAGGCGCGGGAAGGGGGATGAAGGGGGAAAAAAGGAAAAGGAAAAAGGAAAAAAAAGGAAAAGGAAAAAGGAAAAAAAAAAGAGTCATGTACTTGGAGCAGTGGGGCTACATATCTCTTCATTCCCAGCAATGGAAAACTAACTATCGAATGCTTCCTTGGTAGTAGGGCTGTCTTTCTTGGGTGGAAACTCCAACAACAATAGTGAGTTTTGGGGCCGGAGCGATAGCACAGCGGGTAGGGCGTTTGCCTTGCACACAGCCGATCCGGGTTCGATCCTCAGCATCCCATGTGGTCCCCCAAGCACCGCCAGGAGTAATTCCTGAGTGCAAAGCCAGGAGTAACCCCTGAGCATCGCTGGGTGTGACCCAAAAAAATAGTGAGTTTTGTGTTGAAATATGGAACGTAATCAAGGTAAAGAGAAAATGAAGTGAAATTTATTAGTTATACAGTAGGGGGTGAGGGGTGGGGGCGGGGGGTATACTGGGGTTTTTGGTGGTGGAATATGGTCACTGGTGAAAGGATGGGTGTTTGAATATTGTATAACTGAGACATAAACCTGAGAACTTTGTAACTTTCCACATGGTGATTTAATAAAAAGTTAAAAAAAATAAAAATAAATGAGAGGAATGTCTCAGTATCTGTATTGCAAACCATAGTGCTCAAAAGGGAAGAGAGAGTGAGAGACACACACAGAGAGAGAAAGAGAGAGAGAGAGAGAGAGAGAGAGAGAGAGAGAGAGAGAGAGAGAGAAGGAAAGTGCCTGTCATAGAGAATGGCTGGGCAGGTGTAGGGGGATGGCAGGAGAGAAACTGAGGTTATTGCTTGTAGGAAATATGCCATGGTGGAGGGGTGAGTGTTGGAACATTATATGATTGAAACCCTACCATTAGCAGGCTTGTAACTGTTTATCTCATGGTGAGTCAATTAAAAACAAGAGGGAAGATTAACATATCTTTCCTTGAAGAGCACAATGTCATCCAATAAGTGCATTTTAATCATCATTTGATATCAAGGAAATACAATCAAAAATGACAATGAGGTAGAATATCATACCAGTGACAAAGACATACATCAAAAAGACTGAAAATAGCTCTTGCAGGTATATTATGTAAAAAGGAACTTCATGGTGTAACTGTCATCTATCTAACTGTCATCTCTCTAGAAGCCAATTTCTCAAGAAAAGTCTGGATAGGGCACCAGAGAAATAGCACTGTGGGTAGGGTGTTTGTCTTGTATGTGGCTGACATAATCCCCCAGCACACAATATAACCACTAGAGATAGCCAGTAGTGATCCCTGAGTGCAGAAAGAGGAGTAAGCCCTCGGCACATACAGGTGTGGTCCCCCCAAAAATGAAAATGACAGAATAGTGCTCCAATTGTGCATCTATCCCCAGACCAAAATATCATCATCATCATCCAACATAATCATCATCATCCCATTGATCATTGAATTTCTTGAGCGGTCTCAGTAATGTCTTCATTTGACCTAGCCCTGAGATTTTAGAAGCCTCTCTCTACTTGTTCTTCCCAATGATGCTGCATTGGAGGCTCTTTCAGGGTTAGGGGAATGAGACCTAGCTTGTTACTGGTTTTGGCATATTAATACACCATGGGAACCTTGTAAGGCTCTCCCATGTGGTCAGGAAAGTCCCGGTAGTTTGCCAGGTTCTCCCAGGAGAAGGAGGCTATAAGATATCTGGGAGCTTGCTTTTAAGTGTCTGGATGTTGGCCGTTGATGGGATTATACGGGGCCGGGGGCAGTCCCTGGGTGTGACCACCTAGCTACTGGGAAATGGAAAATCTGGGCAGAGCAGGCCCAGTCTCAATCTGAGCAGGCTTGGAGGTCTCAGCCCCGGGTCCCACACACCTGGGTTCCTCTGCCGGTATCTTCATGTGTGAGGCTCATCTGAACATGTGGAGAGGGGCCTTGAGCATGGCTGTGGCTAGGCTGCGGAAGTCTTTGGCCTCCAGGAGCTCTGCTGGAGCCCATTCCCTCTGAGGGGCCGTTGATGGAATTACACAGGTTCTTCATTTCCCAGTAGCTAGGCGGTCACATTCAGGGACTACCCCCCCCCCCAGCCGTGTAATCCCATCAACGGCCAGCATCCAGAGACTTAAAAGCAAGCTCCCGCAGAATCTCTTGCCCGGGTGCCTGGCTGTCTTCTCTGGGGCCCCTCGGAGGGGATGAGCTCCAGCTTCCCTCCCTGCTCCGAGCAGAGCTCCCGGCGGCCGAAGACCTCCAGAACCAAAATATTAATTTGAAATATGTATGTATATGCGTATATATGCAAACCTTTGTGTGTTCATAGTAGCACAATATAATAGCCATATATGGAAATAATCCGATGATCTATGAATGCATAATATTAATGTAATATGAACACATATTGTACTATACACACAATGTGATACTATCCAACTTTAAGAAAAGCTGAAACCTTGCCATTTTCTGAAATATGAATGGAACTGGAGAGCATCATGTCAAGCAAAATAAGGGGATGGACACTTATCAAATGATCTCACTCATGTTTGGGATATAGAGAATCATAAGAGAATAGAGTGTTGCACTATAATAAACTCATGGTTCATATTGCAAAATTATGATTAACAGACAGCGGGTTAGATGGGTTTTGAGGAATGATGCTGAATAGAGGTGATACAGTGAGGGAGAACAGTAATGAAGGATGCAGGAAACTTTAGTGCTAGTGAGGTATGGATTAGAGGTGACATAGGACAGTGAGGGAAAATCTTGGCATTTTCAGTACTTGTGGGGTGCAGCAAATTTATGCCTTAACATCATAAAAGCTAAGACTATTATAACCATGTTGGTTAAACTGTAATAAATATGAATAAAATACTTTTAAAGGTAAAATTAAAATATAACTTGTTGCAACAATGTTGCAATTTTACCGGAGAGTCAGAGGCACTTTACTCGCAGAAGATATATACATTTTTTGGGGGAGGATCACAGGACTGCCTCTGGAGGTTTTGTGTTATGGCCTGCCGAAGAGCAGCCTGTTCAACCTCCTTTAATTTATTAAATTAACATACAAACCAATCATATGCAGCCACATAGGCAAATATGCAAATCAACCAATGGAAACAGTAACCACCATTTAAAGTTACAGTAAGCAAAACATAAACCGTTTACATCCAGGCCTAGCTAGGCCTGAGATTATGGGATGTTGTATACCAATGTTTCCCACTTTTTTGTTTAAAATGACCAGTAGCAAACAATACAAACATTTTCACAAATCTTTCCAGTAATACCTTAAGAAAATCTTAAGAAAATCTAACCTTATTTTACAGAAATTGTTTTTCACTCTACAATACAGAGTTTATACACATTAAGCAATATTTCAGTTCCAGTCCTGGTTCAGAGACATTTGTCAACGAAGATCAATTAGTCTCTAAACAAAAGCAGCACTTTCATGCTATTTCTGGATGAACTTCACAGTCAAGGTTTTTCCACAATCAGTAACTGTCGAAGTACTCCTGTTATCAGATATTTCTCTCAGAAGAATCACCGGCATCCATAAGTAAAATTAGAAATTTCCTCCTTCTCAAACTTCATAGAAGTCCCAATAAAATATGCATGGAACATCATCCAGTTTCTTATAATACACCTGTTATCTCTTAAAATAAACCAATATCTTTTGAACCTATTTTATATACAGTTATTTCAATTCTCTTTTAACAGCTCATTTAATAGTTCTTATGCTTTAGATATTTTAAATCATGAACCTTTTATATCAATCTTTAACAACTTCTACCTTGGTTTCATGCTCTAATTTCACAACTCTTAAGCTCCAAAAGTTTTAAAAAATTCTTTGGAGTAGGATTGCCACTTCTGATTTCAATCTGACTTCAATATTTAAATGCTTAACACAGACAGACATACAGAAAGACAACAAAATCACATGCATGTGCATTCATACATACCTGATCCTGATTCTGACCCTCCAAGAACCAGAGAAAAAAAACTGATGGACAGAGAAAGGAAGGGCAGTCCCCAGGGTAAAAATTTCCCTGTCGGCCAATTGGGATTATCCTCCGTTTCTCAGTCCAATTAGCCTGTCTCTTGCTTGTAGAATTGGATCCAAAAAAGAAAATAAGAGAAGCGCTACTGTTTTTACAAAGCCGGCAAAAATCCATGAAAAAAGAATCCATACTGCAGTTTTTTCATTTGCTATAATATATTTCACATCAACTTTGGGGGCCATATGTTGCAACAAATCTCATCCCCATGGGGTGAGATTGCTATTGGAGCAATATATGGCTGGATGACTGCCGTGTCTCCATCAGGATCACTACAACGAAGAGCTTGCACACTCTGTTGAACATCAGTGACCACACCCATACCAGAAAAAGTAACGTCCACACAACGCTTTTGCCAAACTTTAGGCCAATGATGGGAGGCGACAACAGTAATATCAGCACCTGAATCTAACATACCCTCCAGTTTTGTTCCATCCTCAAAGATCATAACCAAAGTAGGCTTATGATCAGTAATCTTTTTTGCCCAAAATATTTCTGCATTAGTGCTTCCAAAATCACCCTTTCTTTTCTGGTTTACTAGCACATAGTTAGAAGTAACACCATAGGTGGTCACAGCTTGCTTAAGCGAGGAAAGAAACTTAAAAGAAACAGGCTCATATTCCCCTGCCTGTCTTTTTCTTTGTTTATCAGGAGTACAAACAACTGGAAAAGTCATAAACTGAGAAGGCTGTTGACTCAACTTTGTTTTATATAAAGGAGCTTCACATTTTTGCATCAGAGAATGCAACTCAGGAGTAAAATTAAAATGGCGACACAGAGATTTCTCTTCCCTATTCTTATATAATTGAGGGGAAGGAGCTGCCAAAGAGTCAGGATCAGTGATACCCTGTACAGTAGGCATTATCCTTCTTTCAGAAGGGTGGTGCATCTCAAGGTACTTCATTTGTCTAATTAATTTATCTAATTTTTAACTTTTCTCAACTCATCGGAGTTTACATCCTCTTTTAAAACTGAATTTTCTGTGTCTGACTTGACGCTGTCAGACTCAGACTGGGCAGGTGAATCATCAATTTGATATGATTCACCAGATAAGACAGATATCAAAGATTCTTCCCAACTTTTCACCTCTAACACAGGAGTTTCTCTGTAAGTTGCCTTAGAATTTGATGAATTAGTGGAAGGAATCGTATGAGAAGATGAAAGAGTTGATGACTTAATAGAGAGAGCCATATGAGAAGAGAGAGAAGGCTCCTCATACTCAAAGTCAAACTGTGAAAAGTTCAGGGCACCAGTAATGCAATTGTACACCCTCCATTCCTCTGCTGGGATCAAATCTCCATTTATCTGTGCATAACACAGTTCTCTCCCTATTTTGTTTGCCTCTAAATCTAGATTGAATTGTTCTATATTTTTTTGGCTTAAACCAATGACAATACTTTTTTATCCTCTCAAGGAGGCATCTTATTATCTGTTTCTTTAAGGGCACACCAGCTGCTTCTGTTAGAGAGTTCAAAGTGTCAACATAGGCATCCTGCTGAGAAGTTACAGAATTGCCCATTGCCCCTTTTTCCTTTTCTTCCTTTATTTATTATTTATTTCTTTTCTTCCTTTCTCCTTTTCTTCTTTTCCCTTTCTTTCTTCCTGCATATCTTTCCTTCTCCATCTTTCTCTTTTTCTTCTTTTCCCTTCCTTATCTATATTTCTTCTTTTTTCTCCCTTTCTCCTTTTCTTCTTCCTTCCTTATCTATATTTCTTATCTCTCCCCTTCTCTTTTTCTTCCTTTCTTATCTATATTTCTTATATTTCTTCTTTTATATCTCTTTATTCCCTTTATCTTTTTCTTCTTTCCTTCCTTTCTATATCTATTTCTTTATTCCCTTTTTCTTCTTTCCTTCCTTTCTAACACCATATTGCGCCCAACGAGGAGGCTCGAAGATAAAGGCTCGGTACGGAAGAAATAGAGAAAGGGGAGAGATAAAGAAAGGGAATTAAGAAAGATAGAAAGAAAGGAAAGAAGAAAAAGATAAAAGGAATAAATAGAGATAGAAAGGAAGGAAAGTAGAAAAAAGATAAAGGGAATAAAGAGATATAAAAGAAGAAATATAGAGAGAAAGACAAGAGAGAAAGAAAGGAAGGAAAGAAGAAAAAGGGAATATAGAAATAAAGATAGAAAGGAAGGAAAGAATAAAAAGATAAAGTGAATAAGGAGATATAAAAGAAGAAATATAGAGAGAAAGAAAGGAAGGAAAGAAGAAAAAGGGAATAAAGAAATAGAGATAGAAAGGAAGGAAAGAAGAAAAAGGTAAAGGGAGTAAAGAGATATAAAAGAAGAAATATAGAGAGAAAGAAAGGAAGGAAAGAAGAAAAAGGAAATAAAGAAATAGTGATAGAAAGGAAGGAAAGAAGAAAAAGATAAAGGGAATAAAGAGATATAAAAGAAATATAGAAAGAAAGGAAGGAAAGAAGAAAAAGGGAATAAAGAAGTAGAGATAGAAAGGAAGGAAAGAAGAAAAAGGTAAAGGGAGTCAAGAGATATAATAGAAGAAATATAGAGAGAAAGAAAGGAAGGAAAGAAGAAAAAGGGAATAAAGAAATAGAGATAGAAAGGAAGGAAAGAAGAAAAAGATAAAGGGAATAAAGAGAAGAAATATAAGAATTATAGATAAGGAAGGAAGAAGAAAAGAAATATAGAGAGAAAGAAGAAGCAACATAGCTAAGGAAGAAGTAAAAGAGAAAGGAAGGGAGGAAGAAGAAATATAAGAAATATAGATAAGGAAGGAAGACGAAAAAAGAGAAGGGGAGAGATAAGAAATATAGATAAGGAAGGAAGAAGAAAAGGAGAAAGGGAGAAAGAAGAAGAAATATAGATAAGGAAGGGAAAAGAAGAAAAGAAAGGGAAAAAGAAAGATAGGCAGGAAAAAAGAAAGGAAAAAGAAGAAAAAGCGAAAGGGAGAAAAGAAATAAAGAATAAATAAAGGAAGAAAAGGAAAAAGGGGCAATGGGCAATTCTGTAACTTCTCAGCAGGATGCCTATGTTGACACTTTGAACTCTCTAACAGAAACAGCTAGTCTGCCCTTAAAGAAACAGATAATAAGATGCCTCCTTGAGAGGATAAAAAAGTATTGTCATCGGTTTAAGCCAAAAAATATGGAACAATTCAATCAAGATTTAGAGGCAAACAAAATAGAAATAAAAAGGGGCAATGGGCAATTCTGTAACTTCTCAGCAGGATGCCTATGTTGACACTTTGAACTCTCTAACAGAAGCAGCTGGTGTGCCCTTAAAGAAACAGATAATAAGATGCCTCCTTGAGAGTATAAAAAAGTATTGTCATTGGTTTAAACCAAAAAGTATAGAACAATTCAATCTAGATTTAGAGGCAAACAAAATAGGGAGAGAACTGTGTTATGCACAGAAAAATGGAGATTTGATCCCAGCAGAGGAATGGAGGGTGTACAATTGCATTACTGGTGCCCTGAACTTTTCACAGTTTGACTTTGAGTATGAGGAGCCTTCTCTCTCTTCTCATATGGCTCTCTCTATTAAGTCATCAACTCTTTCATCTTCTCATACGATTCTTTCCACTAATTCATCAAATTCTAAGGCAACTTACAGAGAAACTCCTGTGTTAGAGGTGAAAAGTTGGGAAGAATCTTTGATATCTGTCTTATCTGGTGAATCATATCAAATTGATGATTCACCTGCCCAGTCTGAGTCTGACAGCGTCAAGTCAGACACAGAAAATTCAGTTTTAAAAGAGGATGTAAACTCCGATGAGTTGAGAAAAGTTAAAAATTAGATAAATTAATTAGACAAATGAAGTACCTTGAGATGCACCACCCTTCTGAAAGAAGGATAATGCCTACTGTACAGGGTATCACTGATCCTGACTCTTTGGCAGCTCCTTCCCCTCAATTATATAAGAATAGGGAAGAGAAATCTCTGTGTCGCCATTTTAATTTTACTCCTGAGTTGCATTCTCTGATGCAAAAATGTGAAGCTCCTTTATATAAAACAAAGTTGAGTCAACAGCCTTCTCAGTTTATGACTTTTCCAGTTGTTTGTACTCCTGATAAACAAAGAAAAAGACAGGCAGGGGAATATGAGCCTGTTTCTTTTAAGTTTCTTTCCTCGCTTAAGCAAGCTGTGACCACCTATGGTGTTACTTCTAACTATGTGCTAGTAAACCAGAAAAGAAAGGGTGATTTTGGAAGCACTAATGCAGAAATATTTTGGGCAAAAAAGATTACTGATCATAAGCCTACTTTGGTTATGATCTTTGAGGATGGAACAAAACTGGAGGGTATGTTAGATTCAGGTGCTGATATTACTGTTGTCGCCTCCCATCATTGGCCTAAAGTTTGGCAAAAGCGTTGTGTGGACGTTACTTTTTCTGGTATGGGTGTGGTCACTGATGTTCAACAGAGTGTGCAAGCTCTTCGTTGTAGTGATCCTGATGGAGACACGGCAGTCATCCAGCCATATATTGCTCCAATAGCAATCTCACCCCATGGGGATGAGATTTGTTGCAACATATGGCCCCCAAAGTTGATGTGAAATATATTATAGCAAATGAAAAAACTGCAGTATGGATTCTTTTTTCATGGATTTTTGCCGGCTTTGTAAAAACAGTAGCGCTTCTCTTATTTTCTTTTTTGGATCCAATTCTACAAGCAAGAGACAGGCTAGTTGGACTGAGAAACGGAGGATAATCCCAATTGGCCGACAGGGAAATTTTTACCCTGGGGACTGCCCTTCCTTTCTCTGTCCATCAGTTTTTTTTCTCTGGTTCTTGGAGGGTCAGAATCAGGATCAGGTATGTATGAACGCACATGCATGTGATTTTGTTGTCTTTCTGTATGTCTGTCTGTGTTAAGCATTTAAATATTGAAGTCAGATTGAAATCAGAAGTGGCAATCCTACTCCAAAGAATTTTTTAAAACTTTTGGAGCTTAAGAGTTGTGAAATTAGAGCATGAAACCAAGGTAGAAGTTGTTAAAGATTGATATAAAAGGTTCATGATTTAAAATATCTAAAGCATAAGAACTATTAAATGAGCTGTTAAAAGAGAATTGAAATAACTGTATATAAAATAGGTTCAAAAGATATTGGTTTATTTTAAGAGATAACAGGTGTATTATAAGAAACTGGATGATGTTCCATGCATATTTTATTGGGACTTCTATGAAGTTTGAGAAGGAGGAAATTTCTAATTTTACTTATGGATGCCGGTGATTCTTCTGAGAGAAATATCTGATAACAGGAGTACTTCGACAGTTACTGATTGTGGAAAAACCTGGACTGTGAAGTTCATCCAGAAATAGCATGAAAGTGCTGCTTTTGTTTAGAGACTAATTGATCTTCGTTGACAAATGTCTCTGAACCAGGACTGGAACTGAAATATTGCTTAATGTGTATAAACTCTGTATTGTAGAGTGAAAAACAATTTCTGTAAAATAAGGTTAGATTTTCTTAAGATTTTCTTAAGGTATTACTGGAAAGATTTGTGAAAATGTTTGTATTGTTTGCTACTGGTCATTTTAAACAAAAAAGTGGGAAACATTGGTATACAACATCCCATAATCTCAGGCCTAGCTAGGCCTGGATGTAAACGGTTTATGTTTTGCTTACTGTAACTTTAAATGGCGGTTACTGTTTCCATTGGTTGATTTGCATATTTGCCTATGTGGCTGCATATGATTGGTTTGTATGTTAATTTAATAAATTAAAGGAGGTTGAACAGGCTGCTCTTCGGCAGGCCATAACACAAAACCTCCAGAGGCAGTCCTGTGATCCTCCCCCAAAAAATGTATATATCTTCTGCGAGTAAAGTGCCTCTGACTCTCCGGTAAAATTGCAACATTGTTGCAACAATAACTATATTGAATTAAAATATTTTATAGCAAAATAAACTCAGCCCAAATTAAAGGTTACTCAACTTAATTGCAGGAAATATTTGCATGCTATAATTTGCATATTATATATACACACTTGAATATGAACACACATATAAATATATGTATATATTTAGATATATGTCCAAAATATATAAACAGTCGACAAATTTCAGCAAGTAGAAAACAGTAATCTCATCAAAAATATAGAGAGGGAAGATGAAGATATTTTCCTTAATAATACTTATGGATATGGCCCATATGCATATGGAAAGTATTCATCATCACTTATTATCAGGAAACTTAAATCAAAACATCACACAAGTGATAATGAAATATAGCAAACATTGTGGGATGAAAGTGGTAGTGCAGTAGGTAGGGTGTTGCCTTTCACATGACAGATCTGAGTTTTAATGCATCTCAGCACCCTATATGATCCAGTGCAGAGCCAGTAGTAAACCCCAAGTACTGCTTGATGAGGCACAAAACCAAATAAAAGCACACAAAAAACCCTCAAAAGCAAAAATCCTCATTGTGTGACTTGGATAAAAACCAAGAGGTGGAATTATCATATCAAATTACCATATTAAAATACCTTCACACTGTTCTTCATAGATGTTGAACCTGTTTACAGTTTACTGTTTATATTAACTTTTGGGGGGGATTTCATCTATTTATTTTGTGAAGCAAGAACTTTTTTTAAAACCTTTTTACTGAATCACTTTGAGATAGATTATTAAAAAGCTGTTCATGATGGAATGACTGCATTCATTTGTGGTATATACAATATATATATATAGTAGAAAATAATAACATCTAATGGCCAGGGAAAACAGGGAGTTAGGAGAACTGGTCAATGGTTGGAACTAACCACAAGTGTGTGTGGTGCTGAGGGCAGATAAGATAGAGAAGATTTCATTATGACAATAATAGCTGGGAATGATCATTTTGCACAAGATCTGAGGGTTAAAAGTAGGTAAGAGATTTTTTTGGCAACCTTTCAGTATCAATATTTCAAACCTAC
Organism: Sorex araneus; assembly: GCF_027595985.1. NCBI lineage: Eukaryota > Metazoa > Chordata > Mammalia > Eulipotyphla > Soricidae > Sorex > Sorex araneus. Next base: position 146,142,824 of record NC_073313.1, read on the forward strand.
AAACAACAATGCCCAAAAGGAGAAAGAGAGAGAGTGAGAGAGAGAGAGAGAGCTGGTGAAGGAATGGCTGTTGGAATACTGTATTACTGTTTACATTAACTCTTAACTGTTAACGAGAATTCCTTTTCACATTCCATCTCCTCCAGCACTTGTTTCTGGCTTTTGTATATATACCATTCTGAATATTATTTGGAGATATGTCTATTGTTTTGATCTGTATTTCCTGATAATATACAATAATGACCACTTTTCATAGCCCATTCATCATCTGTATGTCTTATTTATGTAGTTTACTTAGCTCGGTAGCATTATTTATTATTAGTTCTTGACACAGTCAAGTTTCTCTTTGATAGAAACCCATAGGAATATGAAACATGTGAATATGATACACCCGTGGTAAGAGGAGACCCAGACACCTAAAAGCTAGCTTTTTAGTTACCACCTAGTGGGTAGGAATGCCTTTAGTGTAACACTGCTTCCTGCATCTGTACCATTGCTTGCTGAGGTTTATGATCATTTATGCTGATTGCCTTTTGTTCTTAGGACTCAAATATTGAACATGATTCCTCCTAGCCCATGTGACACATTTAATAAAACGTTTATTAATGACAATAACATAACACTGATTATGGAGGCTTGTCCAGGATCTGAAGGTGGTGTTTTGTCTTCTTGTCACCAGGGTACAGCTTCTCAGCCCATCTAGAATATGATCCCATCTAGTGGCAGAGGACTCATCTAGATCACAGAGGGCACTGGTCCTACCAGGTCACAAACAGACTGGACCTTGGGTGCACAAAAGAACCCAGAAAAGTTACAGGAACCAGAAGTAGGGGAGCACTCCCAATCTTCAACCAGTCCTGAAGAAGTGGGAATCTCGGTTCTGTAATAGGCCTGCTCCCATTGGACGGAAGAGAGCCTGATCAGCTGCCAAAGAAAGACACCCCAGTAACCCCAACAGAAGGGAAGGAAGGAAGGAAGGAAGGAAGGAAGGAAGGAAGGAAGGAAGGAAGGAAGGAAGGAAGGAAGGAAGGAAGGAAGGAAGGAAGGAAGGAAGGAAGGAAGGAAGGAATTTAGGAAGGAAGGAATTTAGGGAGAACTTTTGTTTACCAACACCTTATTACCGCTGACCATATTGACCATATGCAATCCATATTCACAAATTTATTTGGACTAACTGCTGTCAATCATAAAGCAACAGTGCATATATAACTTTTGGAGACATCAAGTTGCTGAAGATACATACTCCCACATAGATTATAAATAATCAGACCTATTCCCAAGGAGATTTTTCTGATTCAGATTCTCATTGGGATCATAATGATAACCTGTGTTATCATCACTTAAAGTAATAACAGGAGACTTCATTAAGGGGCATGAAGGAAGGAGGGAGAAAGGCAAGATCTCCTTGGAGATTCTTCAAAGACTGGACAAATGTTCTAATCAGTTTTTTAAGAGATTACATAAGGTCTCCCATTTATATGCCTTTGACCCAGAGACTTGTGAGAACCAATGAATAATTGATGCTGGCCTTGTAAGTCAATCTGAGGGAAATATAAGGTAGAAGTTGCAAAAGTTAGAGGGATTTTCTGGAATAAATCATCCCAACTACTGAAAGTTGCCACTAAAATTCTCATCAATATTGATCAGGAAGCTAAATTGAAGACTTACAGGAAAAAACAAAAGTGTGGTGGTTATTCTGTGGCACCGGTACAAAACTCAGACAGACTTCACAGAGGACTGGACCTAGGCAAGAGGAGGAGCAGCTACTGTGGGTGGCAAGTTAAGTTCCAGGGAAGATCTGAGACTGTGACAGAACCAGTATACATAATGCCACCAAATGACACTGGTAAAATGAGTGCCAAAGATGAGATAGCAGGATCCCATGGTATGGAAGAAGGAGCAGGAGAGGCCCTTTTAAGGATATCAAGGGGGCACTTATTTGAATCTCAGCCCTAAGACACCCAAATGTGCTGAAATCTTTCTGAATGTCCAAGAGAAAAAGCAGAGTACTAGTTGGCGTCCTGAACTAATATAGATTCCTTGGCATTGGCCAATCATTTATCTGCCAAAACAACTTGATACAGTCTTTCAAGATGGCCACTGCTATGCAGGTGGCAGAGGCAGACAAGCTCACTGTAATGATAAATCATTGTATTTCCTACTCTGTCATCATGTGCATGGAGTATAGGAGAAACTGATGGTTAACCATTTCTTTGGTGGTCAAGTACAAGGGCATGTTGTGTGAGAAAACTTGCATCCAGTTAAATGTTGTTAAAACTCTGAACCCAGGCACCTTAGACCCACATGAGCATGACTTTGGAAAATCATAGAGAACGTTCTTTTACAAATAGTCTGACCTATAAGACCAGCCCTGTATCAGCTGGATGTTGAATACTTCACACATGGCAGTAGTTTTTTCCAAAACTTTAAAAGCTATACTGGACACAGTGGAGATTCTAGACATAGTCATCAAGGCCACTAATTATGAGTCATCACCTTGGCCCACAATGACCTGAGCTCATTGCACTCACATAGGTGTAAGGGTGTTTATAGTAGGTGTTAGGGTAAATCTCTATAACAAATCCAAATACAGCTTTACCATTGTCCATGTTAATGGATCCTGTTAAACAACATAGTGCTTATTAACTCTAGGATAACAGGCATCAAATTCGGTCAAAATACCCTTGAGCTGCTGGAATATCTGTGGACTCCTAAGCAAGTGGCTTACATTGCCAGAGCTACCAGGATGGCCATGTTGTAAATGCTAAAGAAAACCTATGGGCTGACAGGGACATAGGGTATGTAGCACCTGTGGAAGGACCTTCTTTGGATGTCATTATGGCTGCCTATTCCCATACTCCCTATCTGAATGGGATTAAAAATATATATCACAAGAACAGGCTTGGCTCAAAGTGGTAGAACAAGTGGTAGAAACTTGAAGATGGTCTGTGGCTATCCCCTAAACACTGTCCACTCATTTTTCAAATAGTTTCAAAGGAGAAATCACTCTGGACATGCATATATATTATATATAAGTATATACACTTATATATTTATATATGTCATATATAAATATATTTATATACAAGTATATACTTATATGAATGTATATAAGTATATACATATTAAATATACTTTGGTCAATTATATCAGTGTCCCTAAGATCTCTAGCATAAGCAAAGTAGTTGGAGAGATGTACATATTGTGTCCCAAACACAATTTCTGACAATTGTCCAGAGACCATCACAGGTCTAGAAGTTTGGGGAAATGCTCATTGGAAGTTTAGTTGTAGATTTTACTGATATGCCTTGGGACTGGGATATTGGTACATGTTAATGATGGTGGAAGCCTTCTCTACACAGACTGGAAGCCTTCCTTATATAAACTAAAGAGGTTGGGAAAGTAGCTAAATACCTGCTGAGGGGCGTCACCTCATGATTTGGGATACCTATGTCTATCAGGTTGTACAACAGAATTGCCTTTGTGTCAGAGGTAGTGTGACTGATAACTAAGGGTCTGGGGATCATCTGGAGATTGCATATATACTACTGTTCATAACATTCATAAAAGGTTGAGTGAATGAAAAAGACCCTCAAATCATGTCTATAGAAGTTTTGCCAGCAGTCCCATCATCACTGAAACCAACTACTCCCCATTTAACTGCTTAGAATTATATCTAGCTCAATGAAAGGAATGGCTTTAACCTCTCTATTAAATTCTGTAGAAGGGTTCCTGCCCATTAATATAGGGCATCAAGGGTGATGCAAGAAAAATGGTGACCTCACCCTAAGAAGGAAGCTGAAGTCTCTGGAAGAGACCTAACTAGAATGAATAAATGGGTCTGAGAGATACTTCCTGTTAGTTTCACCACCCAATACATATTACCAACCTGGGGATGAGATCTAGATAAAAGAGTGGAATAACCAAACTCTGAAGCCTCCTTGAAGAGATACTTTTGTCCTCATTTTATTTACTCCCACCAAAGTTAAGGTGATGGATGTGTTCACTTGATCCACCAGAACCAGGTCAAATCTTCAGTACCCAGTTAGGAATGCATCCCTGATCCAGGCCTATCATGGAAGTTCACCCTCCAGAACACGCAATCATCCCATGGAAACATCAACTGATACTAAATCCAAAAAAAAAAAAAAAACAAACAACTCTGCTTTAGTCACTGCAGAAGCTAACTGATCTATGCAAGGCTGGAGTTTGAAAAACCTAACTGAATGCATAGAGGGACTGTGATCTGTACACCCTACTCATTTATGCCATGGGAATATGTATCTTGCTCCTTACCATGGGTTTGGTTATGACTACCACCTAATAACAGCATTGTATTTTTGTATGCCCCCTTAGTATAGTGCATTTACTAGTGTGACTCCCAATTCTAATCCCAACTTCAGATTGTGATCATAGAGGCTACAACTGAAAAAAAAGAGTGACACATTGGATAATGATGCCAAGATACAATAGCCTGGACCAGAATGGTGATGTTCTTTGAATAAATGAACAATTTGGAACTAGATTCATTTGAGTCATGAATATTTCAGTCATATCTGCCCTTGACTTTGGTGCCGAGTCCTTGCAGACCTGTACAATAGCCAAAAATTGTTACTCTGAGTAATTGGTATTGTTTGTATTATTAAAGTGAATCATGGGGCTGGAGAGATAGCATAACAGATAGGGCTTTTTCCTTGCATGCGGCCAACCCGGGTTCGATTCCCAGCATCCCACATGGTCCCCTGAGCACTGCCAGGAGTAATTTCTGAGTGCAAAGCTAGGAGTAACCCCGTGTATCGCCAGGTGTGACCCAAGAAGCAAAAAAAAAAGTGAATCATGCCTTTGGAATTAACTAGGAAGCTTACCAGAGCTGCTTAAGTGACCTGGTTGTGGAAACCTGAATGATTACTTGGGATCCCATGCTAGAGTGGGTCTGAGAAAAATCTGGCCTCAGCTGGTTCTGTGGTAACAAGCTAGCACAACACTTCTGGTACTATTAGAGTCACTCTCACAAGTTACCTGGAGATACCTGTGTATCTGTGTAGCTGGAATTGGTCTATGCAGCAAGTAGATATGGGTCCTTATGAATGCCCAATAAAACCTTTTTGCCAAGTTCAACGATCATGAGTTTCTAGGTTTATAGTTTCCTGCAAGATTCAGACTTGAGCTAAGAAACCACTTACATGTTCCAGCACACAAAGTTTTTTAAGTTGCTAGTACTTTACCTCCTCTAAACTGCCTTGTACACATAGTCTTCAGTGGGACTGTAGATTTGGGGCCTCTTAAACAGGGCCTGGATCCTCACTTTTTCAGCATATACAGTAAAATTAGAATGATATAGTGAAGATTAGCATGTTCCCCTGCTGAAGAATAACATGCTAATTCATGAAGTGTAACATATTTTTATATTAAATATCCAAAAGTAAAATTGCTGGTTGGATGGCACCTCAATTTTAGTTAACTGTGAACCCTCAATACTGTTTTCTATAGAGGTTGAACCAGACAGTATTCTCACCAGAAATAAATGAGAATTGCTTTTTCACATTACCTCTAACACAAATTGCCCCCATTTTTTGGATATGTGTCATTCTTACTGGTGTGATACGGTATCTAATTGATGTCTTGAATAGGATTTCCCTAATAATTCATGATAATTACACACTGTTGCCCTCACATCAACTTGAGTGCACATAACCGTGAGTGTCCCATGGTGTCATCATGTCATGAGAAATTGTGAGACCCAAACTTTAAAAGGTGTCTGTCAAGATTGCAGGCTAGTTTTGGTAGGAGAGGGAACTTTTTAACATGGCAGAGGGAAGTTGATACTGGTGACAGATGGGTGCTGGAACATTGTCTATCAAAACCCCACCTATGCATGACTTTGTAAATCACTATAGTTTACTAAAAAAAGAAATGATTAAATATACCCAAATACATTAGAAACAAAAAGCTACTGAAGGACTGATCTTCAGTAGGAAGATTGCCTGGGGAGTAAGTTAGGGAAGAGAATACTAGGGCAACTGCAGAAGGGAAATGTGTCTGCTAATGAGGCAGGCAAGAGTGGGGAGCTGTCTTAGTGTAGTAAATAGTATCATGTAATATGTTTACTTTAAGATATAATAACCACAGAGATGATACAGGGGTACATTACTTGCCTTGCATGCAGCTGATCTGGGTTAAATCCCTAGTACTACATATTTAAGTCAGTGGGTCTCTTGTGGGTAGCTTATGTGAGTCAGAGAAGAGAGAGATGTCACTTTCTCCCTATCCACCTTGGCCACCCTGACACTTCTGCCCCTGCTCCCAGCACTGGATAAGACTGATTAAGTCTAAAAATGAACCCCTACACAACAGAGACCAGAACCTTGCCAGCCCCACTAAGTAGCCATAAAGCCACATCTGATGTTCACTTGGTCTGCTGGGTATGGGAATTAATCCCCACCACCCAATTTCTCAGGGAGCTGTGGACACAGGCTGGAGTGAGGAACTGCTTTATGCAGGAAATAAAAATCAAGTTCTAGGCCTTACCCAGTTCTTTGGGATCATTGTCTTTGTCGCAGAAAATAATTTCAGGAGGAGATGAGCAGTGAAGTAAAAACAGATTTTATTTGGAGGCTTTTGAAGAGAAAGGAGGGAAGAAGATAAAGAGAGATATAGAGAGAATAAAGCACTCAAGAGATAATGTGGACTTCTCCAAAAGCAGAGAACCCAGTACACAACCCAAGAGGGGGGACTTGGGCAACACATGTGCTTGGGTAACACATGTGCTTGGCCACTTGGACAAAAGCATCACATGGGCTCAGGCAGAATATGAGTGTACTTTCTTTGCTCAAGTTGGCTCTTCACTGTATCACTGTCATCCCATTGTTCATAGATTTGTTCGAGCGGGCACCAGTAACGTCTCCATTCATTCCTGTCTCATGCTAGTGTAGCCCGATGGCGTATTGGTGGCTCTTTCAGGGCTCTTTCAGGGATTGATGACCGATGCTCTTACTATTTTTGGCATATAGAGTACACCACAGGTAGCTTGCCAGGCTCTGCCATACAGGCACGATACTCTTGGTAGCTTGCCAGGCTCTCCGAGAAGTACAGACGCTTTGGGAGTGGCCTCTAATTGACTTTATAGGTGTTCCCAGTCTACCAAACGTAAGCTTTTCGTCTACTGGCATGTTGTAACGATCTACACACTGACAAACATGCACCTGCCTGCGTCTCTGAGCAGCACCTGTGACATCTGCAGCTTCAGGTTGATCTCCTTGAGGTTGATGAATTGTGCCCGGAAGTTGTTGAGCAGCTGGCAGAGCAGGACTCTATCGCAGAGGGTCTATAGCAGTTCAAATACCTGTGTCAAGTGTCAATCACCCGGTTGTTGGCTGACAGCACCCCACAGTGGATGAGCCATTGCGTACACTGCCACCACAACTCTATGTCTGACAACTCAGCCTGGCCAGAGCAGGTGGTGATGCTGCACCAGGTGCCACAGTTTCTCCATGCCCCGCTGATGCCATTCTGTCTGAATCTTGCCAAACAGCCGGCGATGTCCAGCAGGAATCACGTGTAGAATTCTAGCAGGGATCACGTATATAGTTCCATGCCTGGCTTGCTGAGCCTCTTGCTGACTAAGGAGAGCAGGTGAGCCAGGTGGGGAAAGTACAAGGGGTTCGGCAGCCTTGGTGCCATCTAGCCTCTGTTGGCTCTTAGAGGGTTTCATCCAAGCTGCCCCATGGAGGGCTTTCTACCTACATAAAAGTTTATTGCTGATGTAGTTGCCAAGGGGTGGGTAGAGTTGGGATGGTATTCTTTAAAAACTCCTTTTCTTGATCTTTTTTTATGTTGGATTTTCTCTTGGAGGATGGGTCCAGTTAGCTCTGGGTAGGGCTCTTATCAGGTTTAACTTGCTAGCTGTAGCCACAAGGTGGGTCCTGATAGCCTTAGGGCTAGGTGATCTTACCACTCTCCAAGAATTCCATTGCTGTAGGGTCTCTTTCCTAATCTACCTGCCTACATCAATATGGTCCCCTAAGGATTGCTAGAAGTATTCCCTGAGTGCAGAGCCAGAAATAAGCCTGGAGAACAGTCAGGTTTAGCCTCAAAACCAAATATATATAGATGAAAATATTATATTTCATGCACTTATAAATGTTTTTTTATTTCTCAAAACTAGTTTGTTCTTTGCAAGTATTGTGTGCTTGGACCTTGCTTATATCATCATATTTCTATTGTGGATATATAATTCTAAATCCTAACCTGTTGAAATAACTTGGGGAATCATAGTATTGTATTGCAATTAATTTTGCAAAGGTTTTTGTTTGCTTCAGTTAAAAGATAATTTTTAACAAGGAATTTGAAAACTGTTTAAGGTGGCTTATGCAAAGTCGGGCAAAGATTGGTGAACAACTGAAGAAAGGAGTCACTACTTCTCTCTAATCCCTCCTGCATCACTTGGGGATGCCTGGGGAAATCTAGAACTGATGAAAGTCTGTGGCAAGCACTAGCACAGTACCCAATATGAACTTCACTTCTCACAACCTCACCTCCTCACCATGAGCTGTTGTCAAAATTCACGTGGGTTCCATTTGCTCTGTCCACTGTGGGAAATAATTCCTGCCACATAATTTCGCTAGGAGTCATGGAATACAGCCTAGAGAAACTAATTGTTCTTTGCAAGAAATGAATAATAAAATAAATTCTATTTAATTTGGAGATTATGATGAAGGAATGCTGAGAATCCACATCTGAGATTGAGATATGCAGGCCACCTTGCAGAATGGGGAGGCACTCAACTTGCCTTTACAGAATTGGTTTTATAGGTTTGTTCAAAAACTTCCCCTGAATGGGGCTTTCTACCTAAGTAAGAATTCATAAATAGGGTGTTGTCAAGGGGAAGGGCTTGAAACTTTTGCTGATCCACCATCATGTCATGTCTTTATCTTTCTACTAGAGTTTTTCTCTTTTTTTATTAGTGGCTCACCGTAAGGTACAGTTACAGCCTTACAACCTTTCGTGTTTGTGTTTCAGTCATACAATGATGGAGTACTCACCCCTCCACCAGTGCCCATTTTGCACCACCCACCAGTGGTCCCAGCATCTCTCCCAACACCACCATCCTGTCCCGTCCACCCTGCCCTGCCTCTGTGGCAGGGCATTCCCTTTTGCTCCCTCTCTCCTTTTGGGTGTTGTGGTTTGCAATAGAGGTATTAATCGGCCATCATGTTCAGTCTATAGTCTACTTTTGGCACGCATCTTTCAAACAGAATGAGTCCCCCCAACATCCTTTGCTTGGTGTTCCCTTCTTTATCTGAGATGCCTTTGCCTTCGGCATGTGAGGATGGTTTCCAAGCTGTTGAGCAGATCTCCTGGTCCTTATTCTACTACTCTTGGGTGTTACCCTCCCATTCTGTTACTTTATATTCACAGATGAGTGCAACGTTTCTTTGCCTGCCCCTCTCTTTCTGACTCATTTCACTTAACATGATACTTTCCATATTGATCCACTTACATGCAAATTTCATGACTCCATCTTTTCTAACAGCTGCATAGTATTCCATAGTGTAGATGTACCAAGTTTTCTTTTTTCTGTTTTCTGTTCTGGGCACTCGGGTTTTTTTCCAGATTTTGGCTATTATAAACAGTGCAGATGTCATTTTGACTATACTTTTTTCCCTCTCTGGGGTATATTCCAAGAATTTGTATTGCAGGGTCAAATGGGACCCCAAGTTCTAATTTTTTGAGAAACATCCATACTATTTTCCAAAAGGATTGAACCAGTCAGCATTCCTACCATTAGTGAAGAAGAGTCCCTTTCTCCCTACATCCACACCAACACAAGTTGCTTTTGTTCTTTTTGATGTGGGCCAGTCTCTGTGGTGTGAGATGATATTTCTTTGTTGTTTTGATCTTCATATCCCTGATGATTAGTGATGAAGTGCATTTTCTCATGTGTCTTTTGGCTATTCGGATGCCTTTAACTTCAATATCACGGAAGGTTTTCCCTATGCTTTCTTCCATGTACCTTATGGATTCAGTTCTGTTGTTGAGGTCTTTAATCCATTCTGATCTGACTTTTGTACAAGTGTATAATAAGAATTTTTTTCTAATTGAATAATTACTTTAGACATATTAAGCATTGTAACTGTAATTTCTGAAAATATAAGTGATTTGCTTTGATCTTTTGCAGGTGTTAATTTTTAGTAGCACAACCACATACAAGTAAAATTATGAATATAAACAATAATTTTCACTTTATCTTTTGCATTAGTTAAAATTCATGTTTGTTTATCAACCATAAGTTACTTGTGATTGTCTCAAATTAGTACAAGAAAATTATAGCTTAACACTTGTTTGTTCCCAAACTGCAAAAGAAGCGTAATTCTAAAAAAGTTCTATCATTTTCCTTGCTTATAGTCATTAAATAATTATACTAGCATACATTTAAAGACATGAGGCAGCTTCAGTTTTGCTGGAGAAGAGTTCCAAAAGACAGATATATAGGAGGGAAAGTAAAACTTATTTTAGGTGTCCATATTTCAGTCTCATGGGTTTTACTTTCCTATGAAGGGGCTGGTTCTCATTGCCAACACTTGTAAGGGAATAGCTTTCCTGATTTAATCAGAACACAGAAATTTCCAGTTTGGACAGAGAGGAACTCAGAAATGAGTGCCTACAGAAGGGAAGTAATAACTGTTCATAGCTCATATCCTCAGGATTAGTTCATTTTTAGTAGGTACCATTGCCCCAGAGAGTCTCTTGCCCACCAGCCTGGCTGTTTTCCCCTGGGCCCCTCGGAGGGTGTGGGCTCCAGCTTTCCTCCCCACTCTGAACAGAGCTCCTGGTGGCCAAAGACCTCCGCAGCCTAGTCACAGCCATGCTCAAGGCCCCTCTCCACATGTTCGGACGAGCCTCACGCATGAAGGTACTGGCAGAGGAACCCAGGTGTGCGGGATCCTGTGCCGAGATCTGCTCAGATCAGGACGAGGCCTCTTCCACCCAGATTCCTCATTTTCCAGTAGCTAGGCAGTAACACTAACAAACTGCCCCCAGCTCTATGTAATCCCATCAACGGCCAACATCCAGAGACTAAAACCAAGCTCCCAGAAGCGGCATCTTACAGCCTACATTCTCCCTCTGGGAGAGTCTGGCAAGCTACCGAGAGTTTCCCTGCCCACATGGGAGAGCCTCGCAAACTCCCCATGGTGTCTTCATATGCTAAAACCAGTAACAATGTTGGGTCTCATTCCCCTGACCCTGAAAGAGCCTCCAATACGGCATTGTTGGGAAGGATGAGTAAAGAGAGGCTTCTAAAATCTCAGGGCTAGGATGAATGGAGATGTTACTGAGACTGCTGAAGATATTTGACAATCAACAGGATGATGATGATGATGATGATGATGATGATGATGATGATGATGACCATTGCCCCACCACTCTACCAGTATTCAAACTGTAACTCAAAAATACCTGTAGAATATACAAATTCGAGATTGTGTAGCCAAAAATAATAAAAGCAAATGAGCAAATTCAGAGGTTTAAATAAGAACATATTTTCTTCATTTTGTGTAATAAGAAACCAAGTCCGTTAAAGAACTACTAGGCCAACAAGCTTCTGCATCGTCATCTTCTACACTTCTTACTGAAAGAGGGAGCCTCAGTTTACCCTTGCCAGCTGCTATGAGCAGTCCCATTTTTGACTGTTCCATCCTACATTTTTTACTTCCTCTGAATTCTTGGGATTTTTCTGATTTAACAATTGCCCAACATCAATTTCTGCCCCAGAGCTTTGGCTTAGATAATGAGTAATATCTAAGGCAAATGGTCAGATAAGGATCCCTTAGACTCTTGTATGCCCTGGTAGCATTGTCCATTCTTAAGAAATACAAAAAGCCTAATTTTCATTTAAAAGGGCCTACAGAAAAACCCTTATTTTTAACTTCCCTGCATTTTCTGTAATATAAGACTCAGGTTCCCTATTAAAAACCCACAAAAAGAACCATAGTTAACTTAGTGCTATACTAAGTTCCTCTCCACATGGAGAGTTCATTTCACTTTCTCTTCTGATTTTCAATAAACTTTTCTACTTTCCACTCTGAGTCTGAGCATCTTTATTACTCAATATTTTCAAGAGTGAAAAACATTTTCACTCTTGAAAATATAGAAGAACCTGGGAACTGTGGATGAGCAGAGACCCATCATGAGTGCTCCTGCATCATTGCTTTTGGCATTTTCAGAGTACATATAATGCCAGTAATTCTAGGAATCGTGCTAACTCATCTCATTGGCTAGAACTAAGTCATCTGATTACTCATTTGTGAGAGAAAGTTGAGTGAATGATGTAGCTTTGTTTCAGCTAGACACACTCCGGGCCCAAACAAAGAGTTCTGCTAGGCAGGAAGAAGAACTTGTATATTGGGTAAGGACAAGCCATGGCTGCCCCATACCTTTGTTGCTTTTTCCAGTGCAAATGAAAGTGACTGCCCTGCCCCACTCAGCCCATTGTTACTACTAATGGCAAAAGGAATGGTGAAAAACAGAAAATCTTACTAATGTGTTTAAATTTCCAAATCAGGTCATTGTGGCTGTAAGAAAAATATCCATATGCCCTCATCTCACTTATGCTCCACTGGCACTATCTTTATATTTTTGCTTCTTCCTTCTAAACCTCAAATATGACCTTTTACTAACCAAGACCAAATAGAGTAATTTCTGGGATGCTACATACTTAGGAAGTTTCCAGCTAGCTTCTTTTAGAACTGATTGACTGAGTTTAGATAACAAAGGTATCAGAATCTATGATAAACATGAGAAACTAGAAAATAGATGGCTTGTTTTTCATTTTTCTACATGTTGCAAAAGCTGTTTGAATTCCTATTATGACTCATAGTCCTAGCTTTATGCCTGTGAGTCATACCTAAAGCAAATGCCTCCCACATGCAAATGACTCCTCATTGTTCCTTCTGGTGGATCTTTAACAGAGTTCTTTTCTTTTAAATACCTCCAGTTTTTTTTTATTTAATTTTATTGAATCACCGTGAGATAGTTACAAGCTTTCATGTTTGGGTTACAATCTCACAATGACCAAACACCCACCCCTCTACCAGTGCACATTCCCCACCACCAATATCACGGTATACCCCCCTTTCCCACCTTCCCCCTGCCTCCATGGCAGACAATATTCCCCATACTCTATCTCTACTTTTGGGCATTATGGTTTGCAACACAGACACTGAGAAGTCATCGTGTTTGTTCTATTATCTACTAACACCTCCAGTCTTATAAGCCAATTAATATGTTTTCTACTAGTATTTAAATGCAATGTAGTGACTTCAGGTTCAGTTTCTCATGGGCAGATGTAGCATTATTACCAAATCCATTGGGATATTACCAGAATTAAATTAATTAGTGCAATTTTATTCACTATGATTTTTTAATTTCTTAAATAGTTTTGTTAGTGTGAAAGTGGATATTTCTGCACTGGTGGGTTCTTGAGAATTGTATTAAAGATTTGCAAACAAAACTCAGAAGATTAAAATTTAGAGTTTATTGTACAGATAAAATAGATGGGCCCAGGTCCACCCCAGATTTCCAGGACTCTCCTTTACCTGTGAGCAATGTCACTTGTCCTGTCCCTTATACTGCCCTATCCTGAGAACTAGTTCCTTTCTCATCCCACACAGTCTACTCATTTCCAGTGAACAATGATCAGGTCCTGTCCCTGTATTCTTTTCTCTAGCCCATTTATCTCTCTGTTCCTCAATCTTAGGCCACAGCCACATGAGGGTGGATGAGATCCCTGTGCTCTGTATCTGTTGCTGGACCCTCCAGTTGTACCCCATCAGTTCCTTTTGTCCTCTTCTTGTTTTCCTAGTCTCTGATCATGGACATGTGCATGTGGGTGAGACACCTGTGCTCAACACCTTGTCACTACCTGGGCAACAAAACCCAGCATGAACCTGAGCTTTCCTGGACATCTGAGCTCTGCCTGTATTCTGCCCCTGGCAGGGCCTATATGGCCTGATTGTACGGGCCATTTATCTGGGCACACAGTCCTACCTGATCCTGCAGGTCCAGGAAGAGAGCAGAAAGTCCAAAAAAGCAAGTGGTCAGAGAGATAGCAAGTGAGATAGTGAGCTAGAGAGGAAGAGCAAGAGAGGGAGGGAGAGAGAGAAAGAGAGAGAGAGAGAGAGAGAGAGAGAGAGAGAGAGAGCGTGTGTAGAGAGAGCTAGAGATTTGTAGAGATTCAGCTGGGGGCTTCCTTTTATCTTCTGCCAAACCCCACACTGCTACTATCCCGTTATCTGTTCAGATTGGCTTCCTATTCCATGGGTGAGATTTAAAATGACCTGGTGGTCCATCTTTCCATTCCTGATGTATCACTTTTATTTAAGGAAATTGATTTATAGAATGGGAGGAGAAAAAAAGATATGTGTTCAAGAGAGAATAAGCACTTCTCCAGAGTAGAAATAGCCTGATTTATTTTTATCGTAGAAAGTTATTTATTAAATGTGTTATCACAGAAATTATTTGATACTACTTATTAATATGTTTATATTTTCAAATCACAGATTTGTGGCTAGGAAACAATAATCCAGGTGCTCTCACCTCAGTTGTACTCCACTGGCACTAGTTTTCTGCTTTCTTTTCTTCCTTCTAAACCTTAAAAGCTCTTTGCAAACCAAGGCCATTGTACTTGGCACATAGTGGTCTCTAACTGAATATTAGCTATTAAAATTCAGCTCTGGCTTTTGACATCATAACCCATCTGCTTGGAGCATGCATCTATACTTTCTCTGCTAGAACATCTCCATGTGTCCTTCAAAATTTATTCAATGATCATCTTTTTTTGTTAACTATTGATCAGTCTCCTAATATCATATGAGAATTTCATGTGAAATTTCAGGTTCATATGTGTTTAATCAACACTATAAATAACTCTAGTCTAACACTTATGACAGTAATGTTAAGATGACAGGGGATTTATATGTTCTAGTGATCTCCTGAAAATTCTATGAAAGAGTTACATAAAAAATGCAGACGGGGTCGCAAGGTCAACCTAAAGTCAACCTGCAGCAAACTATAAAACTAAACTCCTGGATGTACTTGGATTTACCTAACTCTCTCACTACTGCACTTGACTAGTCTAAAAAATAAAAAAATAAAAAAAAAATGCAGACGGTTAATACATTACAGTTAATACATTATAATGCATTTTAAAGCCAAAGTAGATGAATCCAAGTTTATCTCCAGTATCTAGCCCCTTTTTACTCATTCCTCATCTTATCCCTTGATGTCTGGTCCAGTGTACTATTTCTTAAATACTCTCTCTTACCATATGCTTCTCTAAAATGTTTTGTTCTGTCTCTTTTACTTTCTTTATCCAGTTTATGCTTTCCTTGTTGCTCTCAGATTGTACACCAGTGGTTTTCAAATGTTTGTATTCTTTAGCCTCTGGCCACGGCCATGTGCATGTTGGTGAGATCCCTGTGCTCTGTACCTCTTGCTGGCCCTCTCTCGGACTATGCCCCAGCAGTTCTCTTATGTCTCAGTCTTACTCAGTCTATATATAAGGCCATATGTACACGAATAAGATCCCAACTGTCCAGCTGTCTATCTGAGCATTCTAGCCCTACCTGATATTGTTGTCCATTCAGGCCTATTAACCCAACTTTATTCTGCCTACTGTTAAGGCACATTAACCCTGTCTGATTCTTATGTCTTGGCATAGGTCATTTGTGATGAGTGAATGAGTGAGCGCCTGGCTGGTGTCTTCCCTTTATTTTCTGTTATCTCCCATCACAGACCATCATGTTATCTATTTTTCCTGGATACCTTTTCAATGGGTGAGATATAAGCTGACTAACTGAATTAACTAGTTCACATGGGCTCTTGCCCCTTCCACTACCTCTTTATCAATATTTAACATGACTACATAATATCCCACTAAACTTTGGACCATTTAAAGGAAAGTGTTTGTTCTTTATTTCTTTATTTTAAGCTTCTTACATAGAACTTTACCCGTAGTAGATATCTATTTAATATAGAAAATGAATAAATAACCAAAATCTGGAATCAACCCTACTGTTCAACAACAAATAAGTAAATAAAGAAACTGTGGGGCCAGTGTAGGTAGTGCAGTAGGTAAGACACTTGCCTTGCAAGTGGCAGACCTGAATTTTATCCCTGGCACTCCATGGTGGTCCTCTGAGTCTCACAGAAATGAGCTCTGAGTACTGTTGGTTATAGCCCCCAAACAAAAGACATTTTGGTGTATATACACAGTGTAATACTATTTAGCTATAGGAACGATGTAATCCTACATTTTGATACACTGTGGATATAACTAGAGGGTGTCATGATTAACAAAATCATAAGGAAATTACAAATATTAATTGGGGTCAGAGAGGAAGTTCGGTGGAGTAGGTACTTGTCTCACTTTCAATAGACCCAGGTTTTATCACTGCACCAGAGCCCAAAATATTGTCCATAAGCCCTACCGGGTATGATACTTGAACAGGAAAAAAACAGGATTAAGCCCTTAGCATTGATGTGTGTGGCACAAAAACAAAACAAATAATGCATTATCTTACTTTTATGTCGTATATTATTGCATATGATGAAACAAAGCAAGGGGATGACCAATGAAAACAAATCCTAAGTGAACAGAATTAAACTTATCAAGCAGACAGTAAGGAAAGAGGGTGGAGGTGGAAGTGTGAATAAGTGGGAACCTCAGAATAGTGGCTGGTTTATATTGGTAGTTTTTGTTCTGGATGTGGCACAGTAGCAGTGTATTCCTAAAACATTAATATTAATACTATTTTAAATATGGTACTTGGAAAGAAAAAAGAAATGACCAGATAAATCAATGAAAGGGTGGTAAGTGAATAAGCAATGCAGCTGTGAGAGACATCAATTACTGAGTGTATAAGTTCATCTTTTTGAGTGGACATCATTGTGCATACTTGGGCAACTATGTGGTATTGTGGATCAAACCTGAGTTCCTACAAGCAACATGTTCACTTCAGACATTTGAACCATCTCCCATGACTGTAATTCCCTCTTTTCTGTTGTCTAAAAATGTATTTTCAAGGATTTTATTTTGTTTATTACTATTTGTGGTACTGTAATTCATTGGCTAACTGTTAGCAGAGAACACTTGTGGTGAAGATGGGTACTTATAAGGAATGGAGTTGAAGTTGAAGAGGCTTAAATCAGCAAAATCTCCAGGAATGACACATTACATTTCTTATCAAAGGGGCATAAAAGTGCTATGCAGAAAGAGGTTGAATTTTCAAAACCTACATAAGTTTCTGTCTGTGTAAAGGATGGGACAGTTATTTTTAACTATTTTTAACTAGAGAGACTGGGAAATTACCCAAACTGAAATAAAATGATATTAACCTACATATTTAATAGGCATATGTTAGGTAATCAAGGCACCACGCAGAGTAATACATTACTTTCAACCAACATGAAGGAAGAGATATGTCCATCTCTCTGATACTTTCCCATTAATTATAAATTGGATACACCCCCCAATAAACCCAACTATCTTTATTTAGTAATAAAGGACAAAGAATAAAGTGGGGAGAATTGGCAATATCAAAGTAAAATGTGTTTTTTTATCCACATGGACAACAACCATGAAAAATAAAACCATCTAACTTTGACATTGAGTTATTGTGTGGTCATGGCTAAGTCTTTTTCCCTTTATACAGTCTGACTAATCTCTTGAAGATGGCACTTAGATCTTATTATCTTTTTAAAAAATCCTTGCATTTAAGGAAATTGTAGCAATAAATAATGAGATGTGGCAGTCAAATATCTCAGTAACAAGAGAGAGTTCATCTGTCTGAATTGGAAAAGAAGCTGCCCAACATGAAGGTAAGGACAAAACTAAAAATAGTTCTTTGGGAAATAAATGGTACCATAATATGTGTGTCTACCAAGAAGGTTAGAGCTAATTCTTAGCTCACTCAAGTTTGACTGATAACACCCGGGTAAATTTCAGCCCGAAGGAACATGGGAGAGACTCTAGTTAATGAAATAATTATTTATCTGGAGAGATTTTAGTGGTTTTCAATATGGTTTTTATTAAATTATATTTGTTAGATATATAAGTGAAGTTTATTTGGAAGATAATTCAGTTTCTCAAGAAATGGGGAAAATTATTAGCAGTAAGAGACAGCTCCAAACAGCTGACATTTTTATAGCTCCTTTGAGCTGATATTGTTGTGTCAGAGGAGGGGCTTGTATCTCCAGCTGTGGAAGAGTACATAGAAATATGCATGTTTCTGCACCATAGTTCCAAGTGGGAAAGCATCCATGACTTGCAAAAGAAATAGAGGAAAATATAAACAAAAACAAAAAATATAATGGAATCCTAGAATCTGAATTTGGAAAAAGGCTTGAAGTCACCTGGAATTTGTAATTATAGGGTCCTCCTCCCCATTTTCCTTTCCTCTTAATCCTACTTATTCCTCCTCCTCCTTCTCTTTCATTTTTATCCTCTTTCTACTTCTCCTCCTTCTCATCCTTCTTCCTCCTCCTTCTTCTACTTAACCTTCTCTTCTTTCTCATTTCTCCTTCCCTTTCTCCTTCTCCTTCTCTTCCTCCTTCTCCATCTCCTGGAACCTTGTCATTTCTATGATATTTATATTGATATGTCCACTTTGTTTATGATACTGTCTAGTAAAGATTTAAGTCTGTCTTTGTCAGTCTAGCTAATGGTTTGTCTAGTGTTTGTGTTTTCAAAGAACCAGTGGTTTCATTAATTTTATTATATTTTTTCAGTTTTTGTTTCATTTGTTTCTAAGTTTTGTCATTTCTTACTTTTATGTTTTTTGGTTTATATTTGTGGTCTTTTGCTAGCTGCCTAAGCTGTGCTATTAGTTTATAGTTTGGGATTTTCTTTCCAATAAAATTTTGCATAATTATGAATTTCCCTCTTAATGTCACTTATGCTCCATTATATATATTCTGGTAACTACTGTTAGCTTTCTTTTCTTTTATAAAAATCTTTCAATTTCTTTTTTATTTTATTTTGTACCCACTATATATTTGTTCGACTGTCTTTTAATTATGAAATGTTGGAGTTTCCCTTTCCTCATTTCTGCTTTTGATTAGCTTCCATTTTTGTAACATCATGGTCTGACATGATAGTTTTTCTTAATTATTTTTAATTTTTTAATTAGTGAGTCACCATGAGGGTACAGTAACAAATTTACTCATTTTCATACTTGTGTTTCCCTCATACAATGTTCAAGCACCATCCCTCTACCAGCGTCCATTCTCCACCACCAGTAAACCCAGTATCCCTCCCACCTCCCAATCCCATCCACCCTACCTTCCACCCACCCCAACCGAATCTGTGGCAGGCATTCCCGTTAGTTCTCTCTCTCCTTTTGGGTGTTGTGGTGTGCAATAGGGGTATTAAGTGGCCATCGTGTTCAATATATAGTCTACTTTCACCACGCATCTCCCCTCCCGAGCGGGTCCTTCAACCAGAGTTTATTTGATGTTCCCTTCTCTATCTGAACTGACTTTTCCCCCAGCATGTGAGGCCAGCTGCCAAGCCATGGAGACAAATTCCTAGTACTGATTTCTACTATTCCTGGGTGTTAGTCTCCTATTCTGTTATTTTATATTGCACAGATGAGTGCAATCTTTCTATGTCTGTCTCTCTCTCTTTTTGACTCATTTCACTTAGCATGATACTTTCGATGTTGATCCACTTATATGCAAAGCTCATGACTTCATCTTTTCTAACAGCTGCATAGTATTCCATTGTATAGATGTGCCAAAGTTTCTTTAACCAGTCATCTGTTCTTGGGCACTGGGTTTTTTTTCAGGTTCTGGTTATAGTAAACAGTGATGCGATGAACATATAAGTGCAGATGTCATTTCCACTATACTTTTTTGCTTCTCCGGGATATATTCCCAGAAGTTGTATTGCTGGGTCAAATTGGAGCTCAATTTCTAATTTTTTGAGAAGCGTCCATATTTTTTCCAGAAGGGCTGAAGCACTTGGCATTCGCACCAACAGTGTAGAAGGGTCCCTTTCTCCCCACATACCCTCCAACAGCAGTTGCTTTTGTTCTGTTGCATGTGTGCCATTCTCTGTTGTGTGAGGTGGTATCTCATGGTTGTTTTGATCTGCATCTCCCTGATGATTAGTGATGCAGAGCATTTTTTCATGTGACTTTTGGCCATTCACATCTCTTCTTTGGGAAAGTTTCTGTTCATTTCTTCTCCCCATTTTCTGGTGGGATTGGATGTTTTCTTCTTGTAGAGTTCAACCAGTGCTTTATGAACCCTTATCAATCCCTTATCGGATGGGTATTGGGTGAATATCCTTTCCAATTCTGTAGATTGTTTTTATATACTGATCACTGTATCTTTCGCGGTGCAGAAGCTTCTTAGTTTAATATAGTCCCATTTGTTTATCTCTGTTTCCATTTGGTTGATCAATTGCGTGTTATCTTTGAAGATACCATTAGCTTCACTATCGTGGAGGGTTTGGTCAACTTTGTCTTCAATACACCTTATGGATTGTGGTCTGATGTTAAGGTCTTTAATCCATTTTGATCTGATTTTAGTGCATGGTTCAGGTCGAGATCTAAGCCCATTCTTTTGCATGTGGTTGTCCAGTGTGCCAGAACCATTTGTTAAAGAGGATTTCCTTGCTCCACTTCACATTTCTTGCTCCCTTATCAAAGATTAGATGATCATACATTTTGGATTTTGTGTAGGGATATTCCACCCTGTTCCATTGGTCTGCAGCTCTGCCTTTATACCAATACCATGCTGTTTTAATTGTTACTGCTTTGTAGTAAAGTTTAAGGTTGGGGAGGGTGACGCCTCCTATCATTTTTTCCCTGAGAATTGTTTTAGCTATCCGTCGACGTTTGTTGTTCCATATGAATTTCAGGATAGCTTGATCCATTTCTTTGAAGAATTTCATGGATTTCTTTATAGGGATCACATTGAATCTGTATAATGCTTTGGGTAGTATTGCCATTTTGAAAATGTTGATTCTCCCTATCCATGAGCAGGGGATATGTTTCCATTTCCTCATGTCCTCTTTTATTTCATGGAATAGCATTTTATAATTTTCTTTTTAGAACTCCTTTACTTCCTTGGTTAAGCTGATTCCGAGGTACTTGATTTTCTGGGGCACGATTGTGAATGGGATTGCTTTTTTTCATGTCCCTTTCCTCTGACTCACTGTTTGCATATAGGAAGGCCATGGATTTTTGGGTATTGATTTTATAGCCTGCGACTTTACTGTATAGGTCACTTGTTTCTAAGAGTTTCTTACTAGAGCTTTTAGGTTTCTCTAGGTATAGCATCATATCGTCTGCGAATAGTGAGAGCTTGATTTCTTCCTTTCCGACCTGAATCCCCTTAATATCTTTTTCTTGCCTGATGGCTATTGCTAATACTTCCAATACTATATTAAATAGAAGTGGTGAGAGTGGGCATCCTTGTTTTGTCAAAGTGGTGATGAAATCAAACTCTCACTATTCACAGATCATATGATACTATACCTTGAGAAGCCTAAATCCTCTACTAATAAACTCTTAGCAACAATAGGCTTGATTTCATCCTTTCCCCTCTGGATGCACTTAAGTTTTTTTCTTGCCTAACAGCTATTGCAAGAAATTCCAGTACTATGTTGAATAGAAGTGGTGAGAGTGGGCATCCTTGTCTTGTCCCTGATCTTAGAGGAAAGGCCCTTACTTTTTCCCCATTGAGGACAATGCTTGCCATGGGTTTATGGTAAATGGCTTTGAGTATCTTGAGGAAAGTTCCTCCAAAACCCATTTTGGTGAGAGTTTTCATCATGAACGGATGTTGAATCTTGTCAAATGCTTTCTCTGAATCTATTGATATGATCATATGGTTTTTATCTTTACTTTTGTTGAGATGATGGATTATGTTGATTGATTTCTGAATGTTAAACCATCCTTGCATCCCCGGGATGAATCCCTCTTGGTCATGGTGTATGATCTTTTTGATGAGGATTCTATTTGATAATATTTTGTTGAGGATCTTCGCATTGGTGTTCATCAGTGATATTTGTCTGTAATTTTCTTTGTTAGTGGTGTCTTTTTTTGCTTTTGGTATTAGGGAGATATGTGCCTCAGAGAAACTGTTTGGGAGAGTTACTGTTTTTTAAATTTCCTGGAAAAGCTTGAGGAGAACTGGCAGCAGGTCCTCTTAAAATTTTTGGAAGAATTCTCCAATGAATCCATATGGACCTGGGCTTTTGTTTTGGTTTTGATTACAGTTTCAATTTCCTTGATATTAATGGGTCTGTTCATGTATTCCAGGTCTTTTTGGTTCAGTCTTGGGAGATTGTAGGATTCAAGGAATTCGTCCATTTCTTTTAGGTTCTCTTGTTTCATGGCATACAGTCCTTCAAATTAATGTCTGATGATCTTTTGAATCTCATTGGTTTCTGTTGTGATGTCTCCCTTTTCATTTCTGATTCGGTTTATTAGGGTTCTCTCTCTCTTTCTTTGTGAGTCTTGCTAGCGGTTTATCATTCTTGTTTATTTTCTCAAAGAACCAACTCTTGGTTTCATTGACTTTTTGCATTGTTTTCTGGGTTTCCATGTCGTTAATTTATGCTCTAATTTTTATTATTTCTTTCCTTAGGTCTGGTTTGGGTTCCTTTTTCTGGTCCTTTTCTAAGATTTTGAGCTGTGAAGTCAAGCTATCTATGTAGGCCCTTTCTTCGTTCCTGAGGAATTCTTGCAGAGTTATACATTTTCCTCTTATCACGACTTTAGCTGTGTCCCATATGTTTTGCTAGCTTGTGTCTTCATTCTCATTTGTTTCTAGGTATCTTTTGATTTTTTCCTTGATTTCCTTCCTGACCCACTCATTGTTCAACATTGATTTGTTTTATTTTCACGTGTTTGATTTGGTTCTCCGCGTCTGTGTGTTGTTAACTTCTACCTTCAGCACATCGTGATCTGAACAGATGGTTGATACAATTTCTATTTTTCTGATTCCATTGAGGTATGTTTTGGGGCCCAGTACGTGGTCTATTTTGGAAAATATTCCATGTGCACTGGAAAAGAATGTGTATTCTTTCTTTTTGGGGTGTAAAGCCCTGTATAAGTCTATTAGGCCTCTCTCTTCCATTTCTTCTTTCAGAGTCAGTTTCTCTGTTGAGTTTTGTTCTTGTCGATCTATCCGGAGGTGATAAGGTGGTATTGAAGTCTCCGACTACTATTGTGCTGTTAGTGATGTATTCTTTAAAGTCTGTTAGCAGTTCTTTTAAGTATTTAGCCGGTCATTCATTAGGTGCATATAAGTTTAAGAGTGAGATTTTCTCCTGTTGTACATATCCCTTGTTAAATTGAAAATGACCTTCACTGTCTCTTCGAATCTTTTTCAACCTGAAATCTATGTTGTCACATACTAGTATGGCCACTCCAGATTTTTTGAGGGAGTTGTTTGCCTGCAGAATTGTTTTCCATCCTTTGACTTTGAGTCTGTGTTTGCTCTCATTGTTCAGGTGTGTTTCTTGCAGGCAGCAGAATGTTGGGTTTAATTTCCGGATCCATTTTGCCACTCTGTGTATCTTGATAGGTGCATTTAGGCCGTTGACATTGAGAGAGATTATTTTCATGGGTTTTTTTGAGTCATTTTCCTTTGGGGTTTGTTGTTCTTGTGGGGTTCTTCCTTGTCTTACAATAGCCCCTTTAGTCCTTCTTTTAAGTTTGGTTTGAGTCTATGAAGTTCCTGAGGTGTTGTTTATCTGAGAAATAGTGTATGTTTCCTTCGAGTTTGAGTGAGAGTTTAGCAGGATAAAGTATTTTTGGTGAGGCGTTCATTTCATTGAGTTTTTTCACTATGTCCCACCATTGTCTTCGGTATTGGAGGGTTTCCTCTGTCAGGTCTGCTGTAAATCTGAGGTGTGCTCCTCTGTTTCTGATTTGCTTCTTTGACCTTGCTGCTTGCAGTATTGTGTCTCTATCCACAGCATCCATCATTCTGACTATGGTGTGCCTTGGAGACTTTTTACTCGGGTCTCTTTTTGCTGGTAGTTTTCGGACTCCTTGGATCTGGATGCCTGCCTTTTCCAGCTCTGGGCATTTCTTAGCAATGATGTCTTTCACTGTGTGTTTTTGTTTTTCATTGGGGTTACTTCCCTGTGCTTCTGGTACTCCAATGATTCCTATGTTGTTCCTTTTGAAGTCATCCTCCAGGACTGTTTCGCTCTATGCAATTTTGAGATCTTTTGCCATTATTTGTTGTTGTCTGTAAGATTGTGCAGCTCATCTTTTAGCTCGCTGATTCTGTCTTCGGCTGTAATCATTTTACTGTTGAGGGCATCTACTGAGATTTTAAATTCATCTGCCGATTCCTTTATTTGTATGACTTCTGCTTGTAGCTTTGAAATTTCTTCTCTCATTTCATCCTGTATTTTTTTGGTAGACCATTCCAAGGCTTCATTCATATCTTCACTTAATTTATTGGATGTCTTTTCCATGGTTGCTTGGAGTACGTTGACTCTCCTCAATATTTCCTCTCTGAATTCTTTATTTGAGAGGTCGTAAATGTGAGTAGCCCCTGTTGAGTTTTTTGGAATCTTATCTTCTTCCTCTCTTTGTGGAGGGGATTTTCGCTGTTTCTTCATATTGTTATGGAAGTATAGAGTTGGCACCTTGTAGTTGTCTATTCCTATTCCCTCTTGCTGTGTATGTGGGGGGGCGGCGCTCTGGTTGTGCTATTGCTGATGGCAAACTTGTTCCTATTCTAGAGGTCTTCCTTACTCTTAGGTGCTCTTCCTGATTGATGTGGCACCTCTAGTGAAGCTTTAAGGCTATGTTCTCTTTATAAAGGTTTTGCCCAGCTTCTATTATTCACTGATAGATTTTGTGAAGTTCGAATAAGTTAATGGGCTATTGTGTATAGAGTGATTGAGATGGGTAGGGTGATTTTCAACGAAACAGAGTATACCTATTATGCTGAAGTAAAAAATAAAAACTGCGCCAAGGCCGCCCCTCTGGCGGGAGGCCACGCCCCCTATGAGACCACGCCACCTAAGATACAGGTCACGCCCCCAGTATCTTCTTGGGATTACCTGGAGACAGGGTTGGTATTAGGGAGCCAGGCGTGGAGGCGGGGTGACGGGAGGCGGGGCTGGGAGGCTGCTGAACGACCCAGGCCTGGACAGCTGCGTGGGAACAGGTGGGAACCCAGGAGGCGTAGTTCAGGGAGTACCTGGCATGATAGTTGATATGATTTCTATGTTCTTGATTTTATGGAATAGTTTTATTTACCCATTATGTGATATGTTTTGGAGAACATCTCATGTCTACTGGAGAAGTATATGTAAAAGGTATTTTGAGATGAAGAAGCTTATATTTGCTCGCTAACTTCGTATGTTCCATTTCGTCCTTCAAAGCTAGTTTCTGAATCCTTTTGAATTTCATCATAATCCATCTATCCAGAGATGATAAAGTGATGTTGACGTCTCCAACTTTTTTGTGTTGTCACCAGGATCTTTAACTTTGTTAGCAGGTGAATTAGCATTTTGATGGTCAATAATTAGGTGCATAAAAGTTAGGAGTGTGAGTTTTTCGTGAAATACATTATCAGTTGATCATTTGTAAATAAGCATACCTCTAGATTACAATCTTTTAAAATATGGGGCCTCTGTTGTCTGATATAAGTATAACGACCCTGGCCCATTTAAAGGTAATTGCTTGCTTGTAATATTATTTTCCAGATTTTGATATTGAACCTATTTGTCTTTTAATTTGGGGGCCACAACCGGTGGTGCTAAGGCTTACTTCTGGCTCTGCACTAAATGATCACTAAGATCACTACTAGCAGACTCAGTGGTATGGGGTAACAAGGATTGAATCGTGGTAGGGAAGAACCATCCTACTATAATATCATTCCAGCGTGACATTTTCAAAATTTTTATTGAGTCACTGTGAGATAGATCTTACAGAGCTATTCATAATTGGACTTCAGTCACACATTATTCCAACATCCATCCCTCCACCAAAGTAATTTCCCAACACTAGTGTCCCCAAGTTCCCTCCCACCAATCCCTACCACCCAACACCTGCCTGCGTCAATTGCAGTGCTATTCTTCTCTATATATCTATCTTTCTCTCTCTCTTTCTCTTTCCTTTTGGGCACTGTGGTTTGCAATATTGACACTGAAATGTTTTCAAAAATAACCCATTACCTAATTTTAACCCTCATATCTGTCCAGCATGATCATTCCCAGCTATTAGCATCATGCTGGTCTTTCCTCTATCTTACTAACCCTCAACCCCCCAAACACTTGTTGTTAATTCCAACCATTGACCAGTACTCCTAAATCCCTGTTTTCCCTGGGCATGGATATTTGTTTTCTAATATATAATATATATGTTATATATATTATATACCATGAATCAATGCAGTTATTCTGAACCTGTCCATTTATTTCTGAGTCATTTCACTCAGCATAATACTCTCCATGTCCATCCACTTATAGGAACATTTCACAACTTAATTTTCCTAACAACTGCGTAGTATTCTATTTCATAGATATGCCATAGTTTCTTTTTTAAAAAATTTATTTTATTGAATCACCATGTGGAAAGTTACAAAATTCTCATCTTATGTCTCAGTTATACAATGCTCAAACACCCGTCCTTTCACCAGTGCCCATACTCCACCACCAAAAAAAAAAAAAAGTATACATCCCACCCCCCAATCCTCACCCCCCCCGGCATAACTGATAAATTTCATTCCTTTTCTCTTTACCTTGATTAAATTCCATATTTCAACACAAAACTCACTATTGTTGTTGGAGTTTCAACACAGAACTCACTATTGTTGGAATTTATCTCCCAAGAATACAGCCCTATTGACAGGGAAACATTTGATAATTAGTTTTCCACTGATGAGAATGAAGAGATATAAGGTTGAGGATTTCTGTATTTTAGTAATTAAGTCCAGGGAGATTTAAGTTGGAAATTGAATCATTTCCCTTCCTGGAGCAGCATGGAGCATAAGCAAAAGCTTAGTTCACAGTCACATGGCTGCAAGCACTCCCTGGGACCCCAAGTCATATAGCTGGCTCTGCATCCTGGTCGTTCAGCAACAAAGCAGCTGTGCAAATGCATGACCACCCGGGTCAAATCTCGGTGGAGCTCGAGCCGGCACCAGCCCCGGCCCGAGACTGACCAAGCATCACCAAGTTCATACCTGTTTAAAAGTTCCATTAAATGGCGGACACCACACTGCTTCCTCCCGGAGGGAAGAAAAACCAAGGAAGAAGGATATTTTCCCCGTTAGCCGGCATGGGGCAAAAGCTTACTTCAGTCTGGAGACATGGATATACCATAGTTTCTTTATGCACTCTTCAGTTCTTGGGCTCTCAGATTGTTTCCAGCTTCTGGCTATGATGAATAGTGCTGCAATGAACATAGGAGTGCAATGGTGTTTCTTCTTTGAGTTTTTGGGCCCTCAAGGTATATTCCCAGGAGTGGTATTCTTGGGTCAAATGGAGCTCAATTTCTAGTTTTCTGAGAAATGTCCATATTATTTTCCAAAAAGGCTGGACTAGGCGGCATTCCCACAATGAAGGAGAGTTGCACATCCATACC
Organism: Sorex araneus; assembly: GCF_027595985.1. Classification (NCBI taxonomy): domain Eukaryota; kingdom Metazoa; phylum Chordata; class Mammalia; order Eulipotyphla; family Soricidae; genus Sorex; species Sorex araneus. The sequence continues at coordinate 146,170,450 of NC_073313.1, forward strand.
ATTAATGGTTGCTTTTGTTCTGTTGGATTTGTGCCAGTTTCTGTGATGTGAGATGATATCTCATTGATGTTTTGATCTGCATCTCCCTGATGATTAGTGATGAAGAGCATTTTTTCATGTGCCTTTTGATCATTCGAATTTCTTCTTTGAGAAACTTTCTGTTTATTACATAGGCCCATTTTCCTATGGGATTGGATTTTTTTTCTTGTAGAGTTCAACCAGTGCCTTGTATATATTTGATATTAACCCCTTATTAGAAGGGTATTGGGTGAATATCCTTTCCCATTCTGTAGGCTGTCTTTGTAAACTGGTCACTGTTTCTTTTGAGCTACAGGAGCTTCTTAGTTCAATGTAGTCCCATTTCTTTATCTTTATTTTCACTTGTTTGGTCAGTGACATTTCATCTTTGAAGATGCTTTAGTTTGAATATCCTGGAGGTTTTACCGACCTTTTATTCAATATACATTAAGGACTCTGGTCTTATGTTGAGGTCTTTAATGCATTTTGATCTGACTTTTATGCGTGGTGTTAGGTAGAGGTCTGAACTTGTTTTTTTTTCCCCACATACCTATTCAGTTTTGCCAGCACCAGTTGTTAAAGATGCTTTCCTTGCTCCAGTCCATACTTCTTGCTCCCTTATCAAAGATTAAATGATTATGTATTTGAGGGTGTGTGTCAGGATAGTCAACCCTATTCCATTGGTCCGCGGATATGTCTTTATTCCAATACCATGGTGTTTTAATAACTCCTGCTTTGTATTACACTTTGAAGTTGGGGGGAGGTGATGCCACCCTTCGTTTTATTCCCCAAGAATTGTTGTAGCTACTCATTGGGATTATTGTTCCATATGAATTACAGGAGTATTTGATCAATTACTCATGAAAAAATGTCATGAGTATTTTTATAGGAATCACATTGAATCTGTATAACTCTTTGGGGAGTAGCCATTTAGGCAATGTTAATTCTCCTAATCCATGAGCAATGGATGTGCTTCCATTTCCTATTGTTCTCTTTTAGTTCTTGAAGTAACATTTTGATGTTTCCTTTTGGTGTTTCCTTTACTTCCTAGTTAAGCTGATTCCAAGATAATTTATTTTCTGAGGCATGATTGTGAACGAGATTGTTTTTTCATGTGATTTTCTTCTATCTCATTATATTCATATAGTAAAGTCATGGACTTATGGGTATTTATTTTGTAGCCTGTGTTTTTACTATACAAGTCTATTGTTTCCTGGAGCTGCTTGGTAGAGGCTTTAGGGTTCTCTAAGTATAGTATCATGTCTTTTGCAAATACTGAGAGCTTGATTTATTCCTTTCCTATATGGATATCCTTAAAACCTTTTTTCCCTAATTGCTATAGCAAGTACTTCCAGTACTATGTTGAATAGAAGTGGTGAGATTGGTCATCCTAATCTTGTCCCTGATTTTAGAGGAAAGGCTTTATTTTTTCCCCATTGAGGATAATGCTTGCCATAGTTTTGTGTTAGATGGCTTTGACTATATTGAGGAAAGTTTCTTCAATTTCCATTTTGCTCAGAGTTTTCATCATAAACAGGTACTGGATATTGTCAAATGCTTTCTCTGGATCTATTGGTAAGATCATATGGTTATTATATTTTCCTTTATTGATATGATGGAGTATGATAGACCTGCGAATGCTAATCCATCCTTGCATCCCGGGGATGAATCCTACATGGTCATTGTTTATGATCTTTTTGATCAGTAGTTGGATTATATTTGCTAATATTTCATTCAGGATTTTTGAATCTGTGTTCGTCAGCGGTATCGGCCTATAACTTTCTTTCTTCTTTTTTTGCTGTCTCTATCTCCTTTTAGTATTAGGGTGATATGTACCTCAAGAAACTGTTTGGGAGTGTTTCTGTTTCTAAAATTTCCTGGAAAGGCTTGAAAAGGACTGGCAATTGGTACTGTTTAAAAGTTTGAAACAACTCACTAGTGAATTCATCTGTGCCTTGGCTTTTGTTTTGGAGAGACTTTTGATTATTGTTTCAATTTCTTTGATAGTGATATGTCTATTCAGGTATTCTAAATATTCTTAGTTCAGACTTGGGAAGTTATAGGAATCCAGGAATTTATCCTTTTCTTCCAGTTTGCATGTTTTGTGGCATACAGACTTTCAAAGTAATCTCTGATGGTCTTTTGGATTTCTTTGGTTTCTGTGTTATGTGTCCCTTTTCATTTCTGGTTTGTTTTACTAGGGTTCTTTATCATTCTTTGGGAGTCTTACTAGTGGTTTATCAATCTTGTTTACTTTTTCAAAGAAACAGCTCTTGGTTTCATTGATCTTTTGGATTGTTTTTTGGGAGTCAGCTCCTTTATTTCTGCTCAGTTTATTTTTTAATTTTTTAAATTTTATTGAATCACCGTGAAATAGTTACAAGCTTTCATGATTGCTTTACAATCTCACAATTATCAAACACCCATCCCTCCACCAGTGCAGTTTTAGAATTTCTTTCCTCCTGCCTGGTTTGGGCCCCTTTTGCTGGTCATTTTCTAAGACTGTAAACTGTGAAGTCAAGTTATTTATGTGGGACCTTTTTCCTTCCTGAGAAATGCTTGCAGAGCTATAAAACTTTAACATAATACTGCTTTGACTGTGTCCCACAAGTCCTGGTAGTTTGTGTCTTCACTCTCTTATTTGTTTCATGAATCTTATGATTTATTCCTTGATTTCCTCTCTAAGCCACTGGTTGTTCAACATTAAGCTGTTTAATTTCCAGACATTTAATTTGATTCTCTGTTTCTGTGCGTGATTAATTTCTATCTTCAGGGATTTGTGGTCTGAAAAGACAGTTAAAACAATTTCATTCCTTGGGGGGGAGATGGGATTGGGGAGGGTGGGAGGGACGCTGGGTTTGCGGGTGGTGGAGAATGGGCACTGGTGAAGGGATGGGTTCCCGAACTTTGTATGAGGGAAGTATAAGCACAAAAGTGTATAAATCTGTAACTGTAAAAAAAAACAAACAAAAAAAAAATAGGAGTGGTTTCTTTAACTACAAAGAAATAAATAATATAAAAAAATAAAAAAATAAAAAAAAAAAAACAATTTCATTCTTCCTGATTCTATTGAGGTATGTTTTGTGGCCTAGCATTGAACTTATATTGGAAAATGTTTCATGTCCACTGGAAAAGAACGTGCATTCAGTTTTTTTGGAAGGGGAGGGTGAAAAGCACTGTATGAATCTATTAGATCCCTCTCATCCATTTCTTCCGTCAGAGCCAGTACTTCCTTGCTGAGTTCCCTTTTTTTCCCAGAAACACAACATTAAACTTTATTTCCATGTCTGCAAATTTTCTTTTCTTTTCTTTTTAAAAAATTTTTGAGATTTTTTTTTAATTTTTAAAAATTTTATTGACTTACTGCGAGATAGTTACAAGCTTTCATGTTCGGGTTACAATTACACAATGATCAATCACCCATCCCTGCACAGTGCACATTCCCCACCACCAATATCCCCGCTGTATCTCCCCCTTTTCACCCTGCCCCCACCTCCATGGCAGACAATATTCCCCATACTCTCTCTCTACTTTTGGGCATTATGGCTTGCAGCACAGACACTGAGAGGTCATCATGTTTGGTCTGTTATCTACTTTTGGCACACATCTCCCATCCTGACTGATTCCTCCAGCCATCATTTTCTTAGCGATCCCTTCTCTATTCCATCTGCCTTCTCTCCTTTGGTCATGGAGCAGTCTTCCAGCTATGGGGAAATCCTCCTGTCCCTTGTATCTACTGTCCTTGGGTGTCACCTTGCTGAGTTTCAGTCTTGTTGATCTATCCAGAAGTTATAAGGAGGTGCTCAAATCTCTAACTACTATTGTGCTGCTACCAATGTCCTCCTTAAGTGTATTAGCAGTTGTTATAGGTATTTTTCTGGCCCCTCATTGAATGCCTATAAGTTTAGGTGTGTGATTTCTTTCTGCCATACATATCTCTGGATTATTAAAAAATGGCCTTTGCTGTCCCTTCTAACCTTTTTCAGCCTGAAATCTCTGTTATAGGATACTGATATGGCCACCCCTGCTATTTTCAGGGAGTTGTTTGCTTGAAGGCTTGTGTTTTATCCTTTGACTTTGAGACTTTGTTTGCTCTGACTGCTCAGATGTGTTTCCTATAGGCAGCAGAATGTTGGATTTAGTCTTTTTATCCATTTTGCCTCTCTGTAAATCTGACTTGGTGCATTTAGTCCATTAACATCGAACGAGATTTTTTGTCTTGGGTTTTTCGTGCCATCTTTCTGTAGAGGTTTGTTGTGTTTGTAGGGGTTTTTCTTGTTATAAAGTAGCCCCTTCAGTCTATAAAGTTGCTGAGCTGTTGTTTACCTACATAATAGTGTATAATTCCTTCGAGTCTGAGTGAGAGTCTAGCCAAATAAAATATTCTTGGTGAGGCATTCATTTTATTAATCATTTTCTCTGTATTCCACCACTGTCTTTGGACTCGGACAGTTTCCTCTGATAATTCTGCTGTAAATCTAAGGAATGCTCTTCTGTATAATATTTCCTTCTTGACCTTGCTGCCTGCAGTAGTGTGTCTCTATCTGTTTATTTGTCATTCTGTTTAGGATATGTCTTGGAGTCTTTTTATTAGGGTCTCTTTTAACTGGTACCCTTCGGGCTTCTTGGATCTAGATGCCTGCATTCTTCAGCTCTGGGAACTTCTCAGCAATATCTTTAACTATTAGCCCATCATTGGGGCTGCCTCCTTGTCCTTCTGGTACTATGATGATTCTTATGTTGTTCCGCTTGAATTCATGCCCTAGGACTCTTATTCGCCTTTGAGCTATTTTGAGGTCTTTTCCCACTGTATGTTGCTGCCTGTGTTCTTTCTTCAGCTCATCTTCAAGCTCACTGATTCTGTCATCGGCTGTTGTCATTCTACTGTTGAGGGTACCCATTGAATTTTTAATTTTGTCTACTGAATTATTTGTGACACTTCTGAGATTTTATCAGCCTCTCCTTGCTTGTCCTTCTTAACGCTGCCATATTGGGGGCTCTTCCAGGGTCAGGGGAATGGGACCCATTTCTGTTATTGTTTTTGGCATATCAAATACACCACTGGTAGCTTGCCAGGCTCTGCCATGTGGGTGGGATACTCTCAGTAGCTTGCCGGGCTCTCCGAGAGGTATGGAGACTTTTAGGGCAGCCTCTAATCACCATTATGGGTGTTCTGATGGTTCACACCATATTTGAACCCCATCAAATATGGTGAGGTAATGATGAAAAATGGGTAGGAATTGTTTATGATGTGTTGCTCAACCTGGAGCATGGTGGCAGTTGGGTAGTGGAGGTCGGTCAATGAGGAATTTATCTGGCACCAGCAGGGTGGGCCTTATGGGTATGACCCCTGGGTCACCGGAGATTGGTGGAAGAAGGCAAAGGATCTCTTCTTCCCAGGTCCTGTTGAGCCTAGAGTCCAAAGTCACAAAGTTCCGTATTATCTGGTTCTGTGGGACTTCACTCATGCGTGAGGCTTGGTCCAGGCATCTGGAAAGCGGCCTAGAGCATGGCAGCAGTTGGGTAGTGGAGATTGGCAGATGAGAAATTTATCTGGCACTGGCTGGCGGTTCCTCAGGGAGTACTTTGAGAGGTTGGAGAAGGAGGAGGCAAAGCATATTCAGAATCTGAAGAAAGCATGCTCCAGGGCTGACTTGAAGGAGGATGAAATCACTCCTCATCCTCCCAACCCCGTGGTGAAGGGCTGGTGGCAACACTGGACCATCAATGCTGAAGTGTACACGGAGGAAGACACTGCATCTTATGTTTGAAAGGTTATAGCAAAATATTACAAGACAATTGTTGCTCTAGCCAAAGCCATCGAAAAGAATGTGCTGTTCTCACATTCAAATAATGATAATCTAACTAAGTATATTAATCTAGGTGTGGTGTTTAGGTAATTGTGATTTTTAATTTACCATGTCTCTTATTTTCTTGTGACTCATAGAGTTTCACTTTATAAATCGACTATGAATCTTAAATTAGCTTTATTCTATGCAATTTTTTAATTTTATATTTCTGTTTTCAGTATTCTTTCTTTGGCTTTTTCATTGTAATTAGGATGTGTTGTGGAGAAATTTTATTGGGACATTTTCTTGCCTGAGACACTTTTGGCCTCTTAAATTCACTCATTAAGTCTGGAAAAAACATGATTTATTTGACTAATAAATTTTCATCAAAATCTCTTTTATATTTCTTGGGGGTTCTGATGATTTTTATGTTGTTCTTATTGAACCCATCCTTTATGTTTAATCTAATGATGGGGTGAGTAGGGAATACTGATTCAACTGAAGACCAAAGACCATAGTTCCAATTCCCAAGGGCCTTACTTTCGTATTTCTTTTAGTAACTTACTTGATGCAATTACAGACAAATGGACGCTCCAATATACTCCATTCTCTTACTAGAGAAAAATGACTTTTAAAATGCACAGAAAATATAGTACATACACAGAATCGAAAGATAATAAAAGATATTTCTGCCTTTATCTGAAAATGCTTGAATCTTTAAGACCTATGTCTAAAGGCACTTTTTCTAGTAATCAACTTATATATAGACTTGACCACTTCCTTTGGTTAAGACACTGCACTAACTTTTATTCCTTTTTCATCTGGTCCACTGTAAGAAATATATTTTATAGTGTAAAGTAGTAAATGCTTCCGAGTATTTACATGGATACATGGAATGCATGCATTTACATATAAATTGCCAGTTTTACATGTTCAAGTTGTTAAATATTGGCAACTCATGTTATTCAATTATAAAATCAAGTTGCAATGAATAAAAGTCTTTAATGTCATAGTTGGAAAAATCAAGTTAAAAAGAATTGACTTTATTTTTTAAATTTTTTTTAGTTCTTTTTTTCCTTTTTTTAAATCTTATTTATGTTTTAATAAGTGAGTCACCATGAGGGTACAGTTACAAATTTACCCAACTTCGGCTTGTGTTTCCCTCATACAATGTCCGAGAACCCACCCCTCCACCAGTGTCCATTCTCCACCACCAATGAAAACCCAATATCCCTCAAACCCTCCATTCCCGCCCCCCACCATCCCACCCCGCCTCTGTGGCAGGGTATTCCATTTTGTTCTCTCTCCTTTGGGGTGTTGTGGATTGCAATAGGGGTATTGAGTGGCCATCATGTTCAGTCTCTAGTCTACTTTCAGCATGCTTCTCTCTTCTCGTGAGGGGTCCCCAACCACATTTTACTTCTTGTCTATCTGGATTGCCATTCCCCCAGTATGTGAGGCCAGCTTCCAAGCCATGGAGAAAACCTCCCTGTATTATATACTGCTCTTCTTGGGTGTTAGTCTCCTACTCTGTAATTTTATATTCCACAAATGAGTGGAATCTTTCTATGTCTGTCCCTCTCTATCTGACTCATTTCACTTAGCATGATATTTTCCATGTTGATCCACATATATGCAAAGTTCATGACTTCATCTTTTCTAACAGCTGCATAGTATTCCATTGTATAGATGTAACGAAGTTTCTTTAACCAGCCATCTGTTCTTGGGCACTCGGGTTTTTTCCAGATTCTGGCTATTGTAAACAGTGCCGCAATGAACGTATAAGTGCAGATGTCATTTCGACTACACCATTTTGTTTATCCAGGATATATTCCCAGAAGTGGTATTGATGGATTAAATGAAAGCTCAATTTCTAATTTTTTGAGAAGCGTTCCTATTGTTTTCCAAAAGGGCTGAACAAGTCGGAATTCCCACCAGCAGTGTACAAGGGTCCCTTCTACCCACATCCTCTCCAACAGCCGTTGCTTTTGTTCTTTTGGATGTGTGCCATTCTCTGTGGTATGAGGTGGTATCTCAGGGTTGTTTTGATCTGCATCTCCCTGATGATTAGTGACGCAGATCATTTTTTCATGTGCTTTTTCGCCATTCGTATCTCTTCCTTAGAAAAGTTTCTGTTCATTTCTTCGCCCCATTTTCCGATGGGGTTGGATGTTTTCTTCTTGTAGAGTTCAGCCAGTGTTTTATATACCCTTGATATCAACCCCTTATCGGATGGGTATTGGATGAATATCCTTTCCCATTCTGTAGACTGCCTTTGTAATTTGGTCACTGTATCTTTTGCGGTGCAGAAGCTTCTTAGTTTAATATAGTCACATTTGTTTATCTCTGTTTCCACTTGGTTGGTCAGTTGTGTGTCATCTTTGAAGATACCTGTAGATTCAATATCATGGAGGGTTTTGCCGACCTTGACTTCAATGTACCTTACGGACTGTGGTCTGATGTTGAGATCTTTAATCCATTTTTATCTGATTTTTGTGCATGGTGTCAGGTTGAAGTCTAAGCCCATTCTTTTGAGAGAGGTTGTCCAGTTATTCCAGTACCATTTGTTAAAGATGCTTTCCTTGTTCCACTTCACATTTCTTGCTTCTTTATCAAAGATTAGATTAGTTTTAATTAGTTTTAATTGCTTTAATTGTTTTTAATTTAGTTTTAATTGTTACCGCTTTCTAGTAAAGCTTAAGGTCGTAGTAAAGCTTAAGGTTGGGGAGGGTGATGCCTCCCATCATATTTTCACAAGAATTGTTTTAGCTATCCGTGGGCATTTGTAGTTCCATATGGATTTCAGGATTGCTTGATCCATTTCTTTGAAAAATTTCATGGGTATTATTATAGGGATCGCGTTGAATCTGTAGAATGCTTTGGACAGTATTGCCATTTTGACAATACTGATTCTCCCTATAAATGAGCAGGGGATATGTTTCCATTTTCTCATGTCATCTTTCATTTCATGGAGTAGCATTTTATAATTTTCTTCTTAGAGGTCCTTTACTTCTTTAGTTAAGCTGATTCCAAGGTACTTGATTTTCTGGGGCACGATTGTCAATGGAATTGCTTATTTCATGTCCCTTTCTTCTGTTTATTGTTTGCAAATAGGAAGGCCATGGATTTTTGGGTATTGATTTTATAGCCTGTGACTTTACTGTACAAGTTTTTTGTTTCTAAGAGTTTCTTAGTAGAGGTTTTAGGCTTCTCTAGATATAGTATCATATTGTCTGCGAATAGTGAGAGTTTGATTTCTTCTTTTCCTACCTGGATGCCCTTAATATATTTTCTTGCCTAACAGCTATTGCAAGTAATTCCAGTACTATATTGAACAGCAGTGGTGAGAGTGGGCATCCTTGTCTTGTCCCTGATCTTAGAAGATAGGCTCTTAGCTTTTCCACATTGAGGATAATACTTGCCATGGGTTTGTGGTAGATGGCTTTGACTATCTTGAGGAAAGTACCTCCAAAACCCATTTTGGTGAGAGTTTTCACCATGAACGGATGTTGGATCGTGTCAAGTGCTTTCTCTGCATCCATTTATATGACCATATGGTTTTTATCTTTACTTTCATTGGTATGATGGATTATGTTGATTGATTACCGAATGTTAAACCATGCATGCATCTCCGGGGTGAGTCCCACTTGGTCATGGTGTATGATCTTTTTAATGAGTTGTTGGATTCTATTTGCTAATATTTTGTTGAGGATCCTCACATCGGTATTCATCACGGATATTGATCTATAATTTTCTTTTTTGTGGTGTCCTTGTTTGCTTTTGTTATTAGGGATATATGTTCCTCATAGAAACTGTTTGGGAGGGTTCCTGTTTTTTCAATCCTGGAAAAGCTTGAGGAGAACTGGTAACAGGTTCTCTTTAAATGTTTGGAAGAATTTTCCAGTGAATCTGTCTGGACCTGGACTTTTGTTTTGGGGGAGACTTTTGATTACAGTTTCGATTTCCTTGGTATTTCTGGGTCATTTCAGGAATTCCAGGCCTTCTTGGTTCAGTCTTCAGAGATTGTAGGAATCAAGGAATTCATCCATTTCTTTTAGGTTCTCTTGTTTTGTGGAATATAAACTTTCAAAGTAGTCTCTGATGATCTTTTGAATCTCCTTGGCTTCGGTCATTATGTCCCCCTTTTCATTTCTGATTCAGTTTATTAGGCTTCTCTCTCTCTCTTTCTTTGTGATCCTTGCTAGCGGTTTATCATTCTTGATTATTTTATCAATGAACCAACTCTTGGTTTCATTGACCTTTCAGATTGTTTTCTGGGTTTCCATGTCGTTAATTTCTGCTCTATTTTTTATTATTTCTTTACTTTGGTCAGGTTTGGGTTTCTTTTTCTGGTCCTTTTCTCAGATTTTGATCTGTGAAGTCAAGCTATCTATTTAGGCCCTTCCTTCCTTCCTAAGGAATGCTTGCAGAGCTATAAATTTTTCTCTTAAAATGGCTTTTGCTGTGTCCCATAGGTTTTGGTAGCTCGTGTCTTCATTATTCTTTGTTTCGAGGTATCTCTTGATTTCTTCCTTGTTTTTTTTCCTGACCCACTCATTGTTCAACACCGAGCTATTTAATTTCTAGGTGTTTGCTTTGGTTCTCCGTGTCTGTGTGTGATTAGCTTCTATCTTTAGCGCATCATTGTCTGAAAAGATAGTTGATACAATTTCTATTTTTCCGATTATATTGAGGTATGTTTTTTGGACCAGTAAATGATCTATCTTGGAAAATGTTCTATGTGCAGTGGAAAAGAATTTGTATTCTTTGTTTTGGGGATGTAAATCCCTGTATAAGTCTATTAGACCTCTCTCTTTGATTTCCTCTTTCAGAGTCAGTGTTTCCTTGCTGAGTTTTGTTCTTGTTGATCTATATAGAGGTGATAAGGCGGTGTTGATGTCTCCAACTATTATTGTGCTGCTAGCAGTGTCCTCTTTAATGTCTGTTAGCAGCTGTTTTAAGTATTTAGCCGGTTGTTCATTAGGTGTGTATATGTTTTAGAATGAGATTTCCTCCTGTTGTACATATCTCTTGATAAATAGAAAATACCTTCGCTGTCCCTTCAAATATTTTTCGACCTGAAATCTATGTCGTCGGATATTAGTATGGCTACCCCAGCTTTTTTGAGGGAGTTATTTGCCTGCAGAATTTTTTTCCATTCTTTGACTTTGATTCTGTGTTTGTTCAGGTGTTTCTTGCAGGCAGCAGAATGTTGGGTTTAGTTTCCGGATCCATTTTGCCACTCTGTATCTCTTAATTTGTGCATTTAGGCCATTGACATTGAGAGAGATTATTGTCATGGGGTTTTTTTGTGTCATCTTCCTTTGGGGTTTGTTGTTCTTGTGGGGTTCTTCCTTGTCTTACAATAGCCCCTTTAGACCTTCTTTTAAGTTTGGTTTTGAGTCTATAAAGTTCCTGAGCTGTTGTTTATCTGAGAAATAGTGTATGTTTCCTTCGAGTTTGAGTGAGAGTTTAGCCGGATAAAGTATTCTTGGTGATGCGTTCATTTATTTGAATTTTTTCACTATGTCCCACCATTGTCTTCGGGCTTGGAGGGTTTCCTCTGATATGTCTGCTGTAAATCTAAGGGGTGCTCCTTTGTATGTGACTTCCTTCTTTGACCTTGCTGCTTACAGTATTGACTCTCTATCCACAGCATCCATCATTCTGACTATGATATGCGTTGGAGTTTTTTTTATTTACGTCTATTTTTGCTGGTACTCTTCGGACTCCTTGGATCTGGATGCCTGCCTCCTCCAGCTCTGGGAAAATCTTAGCAATTATGTCACCACTGTGTTTTTTTCATTGGGGTTACTACCCTGTGCTTCTGGTACTCCAATGATTCTTATGTTTTTCTTCTTGAGGTCATCCCCTAGGACTCTGATTTGCTCTATAGACATTTTGAGGTCTTTTGCCATTATTTGTTGTTGCCTGGAAGCTTTGTACAGCTCATTTTTGAGCTCGCTGATTCTGTCTTTGGCTGTAGTCATTCTACTGTTGAGAGCTCCTACTGAGATTTTTACTTCATCTACCGATTCCTTTGTTTGTGTGACTTCCGTTCATTGCTTTAAAATTTATGCTCTCATTTCTTCCTGCACTTTCTTGGTGGACCACAGCAATGTTTCATTTATATCCTCCCTTAGTTTATTGGATGTCTGTTCCATGGTTGCTTGGATTACATCTACTCTTATCAAGATTTCCTCTCTGAATTCTTTTTCTGAAAGGTCGTATAGGTGGGTAGCCCCTGTTGAGGCTTCTGGAATCTTTTCTTCATCCTCTCTTCGTGGAGGGAATTTTCGCTGTTTCTTCATATTGGTATGCAAGTATAGAGTTGAAACGTTCTAGTTGACTATCCCTATTCCATCTTGCTGCGGGAGGAGGGCTTCTGTTTGCGCTAAATTGAAAATTGTAGCCTGGTTCCTATTCTAAAATTATTCCTTACTCTCAGGCATTCATCCTGATTTATGTGGGGGCTCTAGTGAACGTTTAAGGTTATGCTCTCCTTGCAAATTTTCTATTGTTCACGGATAGTTTTGTGAAGTTATAGTAAGCTAATATACTACTGACATAGAATGATTGAGATGGCCAGGGTATTTTTCAAAGAAACGGGTTATACAGATTATGCTAAAAAATAATAATAACTCTGGCAGGAGGCCACGCCCCCTTTTAAGGCCACACCCCCTGACATACAGGCCACACTCACAGTAACCACTTGGGGCACTGGCAGTGCTCAGGTCTGGGAGGTCGTGGGAGAGACGGGAAGGGCGGGTCCTGCCTTAGAGCCATCCAAAGCCCAGTAGGAGGAGTTCACGGTGGGCTGGTTACTTGCAGGACAGGGGCGATTCAGTTGGGGAGCGAGAAGAGAGGCCTGGCGATGGGAACAGGGTCTGGTGGGTCGTGGGAGAGCCGGGAAGGGTACCCGCGTGAAAGCCGTCCAAAGCCCAGTAGGAAGAGTTCACGGTGGGCTGATTACCTGCAGGACAGGGGCAACGCAGTTGGCGAGCAAGCAGAGAGGCATGGCGATGGGAATTTTTTAATTTTTTTTTAAATTTTGTTGAATCACTGTGAGATAGTTGCAAGTTTTTATGTTTGGGTTACAATCTCACAATAATAAAACACCCATCCCTCCACCAGTGCACATTCCCCACCACCAATATCCCGGGTATACCCCCCTTTACCACCTTCTCCCTGTGTCTATGGCAGACAATATTCCCCATATATTCTCTCTCTACTTATGGGCATTATGGCTTGCAACACAAGCATTGAGAGGTCATCATGTTAGGTCAATTGTCTACTTTCGGCGTGCATCTCCCATCCCAACTGGTTCCTCCAGCCATCATTTTCTTTTTTTTACTTTTATTTTTAAATTAGTGAATCACTATGAGGGTACAGTAACAGATCTACACATGTTCGTACTTGTGTTTCCCTCATACGATGTTCGAGCACCCCTCCCTCCACCAGTGTCCATTCTCCACTACCAGTGAACGCAGTATCCCTTTCACCCCCAATCATATCCCCTCCTCCCCCTCCCGCCTCTGTGGCATGGCATTCCCTTTTGTTCTCTCTTTCCTTTTGGGTGTTGTGTTCTGCAATAGAGGTATTGAGTGGCCATCGTGTTCAATCTATAATCGACTTTCAGCACACATCTCCCCTCCCGAGCGGGTCCTTCGACCACAGTTTACTTGATATTCCCTTCTATATCTGAACTGCCTTTTCCCCCAGCATGTGAGGCCAGCTGCCAAGCCATGGAGACAAACTCCTGGCACTTATTTCTACTATTATTGGGTGTTAGTCTCCTACTCTGTTATTTTATATTCCACAGATGAGTGCAATCTTTCTATGTCTGTCTCTTTCTCTTTCTGACTCATTTCACTTAGCATGATACTGTCAATGTTGATCCACTTATATGCAAAGCTCATGACTTCATCTTTTCTAACAGCTGCATAGTATTCCATTGTGGAGATGTACCAAATTTTCTTTAACCAGTCATCTGTTCTTGGGCACTCGGGTTTTTTCCAGATTCTGGCTATTGTAAACAGTGCTGTGATGAACATACAAGTGCAGATATCATTTCGACTCTATCTTTTTGCCTCTTTGGGATATATTCTCAGCAGTGGCATTGCTGGGTCAAATGGAAGCTCAATTTCTAATACTTTGAGGAGCATCCATATTGTTTTCCAGAAGGGTTGAATCAGTTGGCATCCCCACCAACAGTGTAGAAATGTCCCTTTCTCCCCACATCCCCTCCAACAGTGGTTTCTTTTGTTCTTTTGAATGTGTGCCATTCTCTGTGGTATGAGGTGGTATCTCATAGTTGTTTTAATCTGCATCTCCCTGATGATTAGTGATGAAGACCAGTTTTACATGTGCCTTTTGCCCATTCTTACCTCTTCTTTGGGAAACTTTCTGTTTATTTCTTCGGCCCATTTTCTGATAGGGTTGGATGTATTTCCTTAGTGATCCCTTCTCTGTTCAATCTGCCTTCTCCCCTCTGTTCATGAAGCAGGCTTCCAGCGATGGGGCAATTCCCCTGGCCCTTGTATCTACTGTCCTTAGGTGTCAGTCTCATGTGATGTTATTTTATACTCCACAAATGAGTGCAGTCCTTCTATGTCTGTCTCTCTTTTTCTGACTCATTTCACTTAGCATGATCCTCTCCATGACTATGCATTTATAAGCAAATTTTATGACTTCATCTCTTAACAGCTACATAGTATTCCATTGTGTAGATGTCCCAAAGTTTCTTTAACAAGTCATCTGTTTTAGGGCACTCAGGTTGTTTCCATATTTTGGCTATTGCTGCAATGAACATATAGGTACAGATATCATTTCTACTGTGCTTTTTTGCATCCTCCAGATATATTCCCAGAAGTGGTATTGCGCGGTCATAGGGAAGCTCAATTTCTAGTTTTTGAAAGACAGTCTATATTGTTTTCCAGAAATGCTGGACCAGTCGGCATTCCCACCAACAGTGAAGAAGCGTCCCTATTTCCCCACATCCACGCCAGCACTGGTTGCTTTTGTTCCTTTGAATGCGTTCCAATCTCTGTGTGTGAAATGATATCTCATTGTTGTTTTGATTTGCATCTCCCTGATGACTAGTGATTTGGAGCATTTTTTCATGTGCCTTTTGGCCATTTGTATTTTTTTTTTGAGGAAACTTCTGTTCATTTCTTCTCCCTATTTTTTGATGGGGTTGGAGGTTTTATTCTTATACAATTATACTAGTGTCTTTTATATCCTTGGTATTGATCTCTTACCAAATGGGCATTGGCTAAATTAAGAAAGAATTGACTTTAAATGTGTGGCTGAACAAGAATTCAAAAGTGAAGATCCTGACATAATTTTTCAGGGTTCTTCCTGCCAAGCACAATTTTGGAAAAATTGTGCCTATTACCACAGAAATAATAAGTCACAAAATACTTGCTGTCAAAGTTGACAATAAGTATGCATTAGCATTTGGGCACACACAGGGGCTGATGAAGGTTTTCTCATCTTCCTATAATATTCTGTACTTTAGGCTCAAACCTAGTCTGTTTGACAGGTCTTATCATCAGCAAAGTATTTTGTTGATGTCTTCTCCTCTCAGAAAATTCAGTATCTTGTTAGTTGCTCAGCATAGCTAAGACTGGGGAAAATGAATATATTCCATATATATGACTCTTTTAAGCCAGTTACCTGGTTTGAGTAGGGCCAAGATTACTTATGTGCTTAAGAGAGTAGTTGTAGATAACAAGGATCCCTAAAATTTTACTGGATTCTATGTAGATACTAGAGTCTTCCTTTTTCAAGAAAATATAGAACCCTTTGTTATTACTCAAGCCATTGGCTTAACCTGATTTGATCTGGAGATTTAGCACCAGTACCAAGAATATCCTATTTGATTTCCTTTATTTTCTACTAGGTGGCCACTATTAGGGGTCACCTTTATATTTGAGTTCCTGCCTGTTGACCAACCTTATGTCTGGTGATTAGGAAATTGACAAAATAGCTGACTGCTGTAGCACTGTAGCACTGTCATCCCTATGTTCATCAATTTGCTTGAGAGGGCACCAGTAACGTCTCCATTGTGAGACTTGTTACTGTTTTTGGCATACTGAATATGACATGGGTAGCTTGCTAGAGTCTGTCATGCGGGCGGAATAGTCTTGGGAGCTTGCCGGTATCTCTGAGAGGGATGGAGGAATTGAACCCGGGTAGGCTGCATGCAAGGAAAATGCCCTACTTGCTGTGCTATAGCTCCAGCCCAGCAGGCTTCCAAGTGATAATTATCCTTAAAAGCACTGTTGATAATATCTTGATCAAGGGGTATATGGCTTTTCTCTTTGAACTCCTCAGCTACAAAATAAGATTACTCAAATACAAAAGGTTGAGGTTTGGTGCTGAAACAAATCAATGACAAATCAATGAGGATTATTCTGTTGGATAATTTCAGTCAAGTACTGAAACCCAAAACTTTTTAATAAAGGAAAATTTTCTTTATATCACTTGTATCTCTTATATCACTTATCATCCCGTTGATCTTTGAGTTGCTCCAGCGGGCGCCAGTAATGTCTCCTTTTGTCCCTGTCACATGCTAGTGTAGCCCCGTGATATCTGCTTGCTCCAGGAACAGGAAGAGCCTCAAATCATTCATTCAGGGTTTTGACAAAGAAGTCTGGCCATCTCATTGGTGGATGGCCAGGCGGTCTTTTGACATTTCTTCTCTCTCTTGAGTGAAACATGATACTCCTAGCATAGCTCTTTCAATTCCTCTTTGGGATACCCGAATATCGTTCTCATCCTGTTTGTATAGGGCCCAGGTCTCTGAGGTATATGTTCATGCAAGAAGAACAGTGGAGTCAAAAAGATGTGCCCGGATCTGGAAGTTCTTCTATTTCTTAGACACTTCCTCGATGCTCTTGAAGGCATTCCATGCTGCTCTCTTCCTCCTGCACAGTTCTGGTACCAAGTCTTTCCTCATGTTGAGTTCTCGACCCAGGTACACATAGTTGCTGCATTTGGAGATATTTGTTCCATTGAGAGCAAATGGAACATCAGGGACTAGTTCGCTTTCTTGAATATCATTTTGCTGAGATTCAGCTGCAGTTCAACATTTCCACACTCTCGGTCGAAGTCCACCAGCATTTGTGCTGCTTAGCTAATGTTTGGCGTTATGAGAACGATATCATCAGCAAAGTGGAGGTGGTGTAGTTGCTGACTGGCTATTTTCACTCCCATTCCTTCCCATTCCAGTTGATGCAAGATGTTCTCAAGGGTGGTACTGAAGAATTTTGGTGAAATTGTATTACCCTGCTGAACCCCTCTCTTTACGTAATGATCACTTCCTTATAGAATGGTGAGATCTTGGTGGTGAATCCGTAATATAGCTCGTGGAGGAACTTTAGGTACTGAGTTTGAATGCCCTATTTGGCCAGGGATTTGATGACCGCTTCAGTCTCAACAGAATCAAAGGCCTTCTTTAAATCAATGAATGTTAGACAGAGCAGCATCTTGAACTCTCTCGAAACTTCAATGAATTTCATCACATGTGGATATGGTTGATCGTGCTGAATCCTTTTCAGAACTCAGCTTGCTCACATGGTCATTCTTCATCTAGTGTTCTACCTATTTTATTCAGGATGACTGAGTTAACAACTCGTATACAACGGATAACAGGCACAATCGGCGATAGTTGCCGATGTCGTGGATGTCTCCCCTCTTGTATAACAGAAAAGTCCTGCTGGTTTTCCATTGGTACAGAAACTTGCAGGTAGCGTGTGAAGAGCCGAGCCAGTGTAGTGATGAGTACTGGTGGCAGATTCTTCAGGTGTTCGGGTCTGACCTTGTCTGAACCGGGTGCTATACGCATCTTTACCGACAAAATGGCATGTCGGATTTCGGAAGGGAGGACATTGGGAAGGACATATCTATCCTACGGAATTTAGTATGTGGCCAGATGGACATGGCTGTTGAAGAGATCCGAGTAGAAGTCATGAATAATCCTCTCCATTGCCCTTCTGGAAGATGTGATAGATTCATCAGGACATTGGAGGACAGTCATCTTGGTTTTGTAGTTGGTGAAGGACAGGCGAGTGTTGCGAATACTTTTCCCGGCTTCTGTCGCATCGGCCAACACTGCTGCTCTTCTCTCTTTGTAGTGTTCATTTATTGATTCTCTGCACAGCCTTGCAAGCTCGGGCGTTAGCTTGTGGTTGCCTGAGGCTCGTGCCAAAACATGTTGGCGAATCAACTCAAGAGTTTCCGATGACAGGCAGACGTCTGTTTGTGGATTTCCCACTCTCGGCGTTTTTTTTGCGCAATCATGGAGGTGCTAAACCAGTGATCATATTCCTTGTTGATGTCGTCAACGATGACATCTTCCCATGTTTCCTCAATAGTGCCAAAGAGCTCCCAGTTGGTGGTCATTCTTGGAGTTCTCTTCTTAAACTTAAACTTTGCAGCCCTTTCTCACCACTCTTTGAAGTAGAATTTTGCACAAAGGAGACGGTGGTCTGATCCTGTTAGGAATTTTGGGACAACAGCAACATCAGTCAGGCTGATTGAATATGATGTGGTCAGTTTCGTTGTGGAACTGTCCACTGGGACACTCCCATGTCCAATGTTTAGTTCAGCCTTCTAGAACTTTCAGTTACCACGGATGGTCTTGGTGGACATAATGAACTCAGTCTCTCACCCTGTTCATTCCATTCTAGGCCATGGGACCCAATGTGGAGTTCTTCGGGCAAATTTCTAGATCCTATCTTGCCATTAAAATCACCAACAATGATGATCTTGTAGAAGGTGCGGTCTTCTTTATAGAACTTCTCCAGCTCCATGTAGAACTTCTCAATTTCTTCTTCATCATAGTTGATGTTGGTGCATAGACAAAGAAGATAGAAACTGCCGGCAGTGAGCCACATCTATTCAAGCACAATCATCCGATTCGGGTTGTTAGGCATTTGAACGAATCAATACTCATGGTCAAGTTCATGTTGATAAGGACACCAACACCATTGATGCCTCTGTTGTCGCATGTTCTGAGGAACAGTTCTTCTCCAGTGTCGAAAATGGTGTGATGTGATTGATGCTTTCTTGTTTAGGTCAGACCAATGATGTTGTACTTGAACTTCTGTGCTACACCATTGGGTCCTTAACGAATGCTTTCAATGCCAGTGTACGTGGATTGAAAGTACAGACAGTCATTTTAATCTTTCTATGTTTTTGACAGTCTAGTTCGTCCCTGAGATTTTATCAGCCTCTCCTTGCTCATCCTTTTTAATGCTGCCATATTGGGGTTCTTTCAGGGTCAGGCAAATGAGTCCCATTGTTGTTTCTGTTTTTGGCATATTGAATATTCCACAGGTAACTTGCCAGGCTCTGCCATGTGGGCGGGGTACTCTTGGTAGCTTCCCGGGCTCTCGGAGAGGGATGGAGGCTTTCTGGGCAGCCTCCAATTTCCCTTACCGGTGTTCCCATGGTTCATACCATCTTTGAAGTCCATCAAATGTGGTGCAAAAATTATGGAAAATGGGTATCAAGTGCCCTGTGCTGTGTCTGGAAAGCGGCCTGCAGCGTGGTGGTGGTTGGGTAGTGGAGGTAGTGGAGGTCTGCCAGTGAGGTATTTATCTGGCTCTGGTAGGCTGGGTCATCTGGGTTTCATCCTTGGAGCGTGGCACCGGAGACTGTAGGAGTTTCTGGGTCTTGTTGAGCCTGTTGTCCAAGGTCGCAAAGTTCTGCTTTACCTGGCTCTGCGGGCTTCGCTCAAGCGTGAGGTTTGGCCCAAGTGTCCGGAATGCGTCCTGGAGCTTGGCGGTGGCTGGGTAGTGGAGGTACTGGAGATCTGCTGTTGAGGTATTTCTCTGGTAAAGTATCTCAAATGTTGAGCCTATGGCATTAATATTAGAATATTATTTTAAGGAAAATTTCATTCTTTCCCTATTTAACCTAAGCAAAGAACTTTTACTCCTGCCTCATATATGTGAGTCTAATTTTCTTCCAACGAAAGTCGATCAATTGCCTAATTATAACATTCTCACTTATTAAAAACCTAACTGAGGTGATACTAAAGGTTATATTGTCAGGTAATAGATTTTTATGCCTTTCACAACAAAAATGCTCAGCATATAGGGCAGACATAAAATGAAATGCATAAACTGTCTTGCTTGTCACGTTTATGATTCAAGCTACAAGTAAACATAAGGGAAAGTATTATATACTAGGATTTTGGAAAAATAGTTTTTTTTTCCTATTTCACACTATATATGCTAAGGTAACACTTGATGAGACCTTAAAAATATTCTTATTTTTCAATGTTCATTTTGGCACCGTGATTTATAGTACTGTTAAAAAAGTTTTATATATACAACATACACTCACCAGAATGTCATTTTTCTTCCAACAATGTCTCAGATCCCTCAAGCACCAACCCACCACAATCCCTTGGCAAATTCAGCCCAATAGATTGACTCAGGGTCTGCTAACATTGGCCATTTGTTATATCCTTATTATGCTTCTTTATATTTCAAATATGATAGAAACCATTATGTCCTACTGCCTCTGCCTGTTTGATTCAGCACAGTGCCCACCAATTCCATCCATGTATTGATGAACTGCATGATTTTATCTTTAATGTCTGGTAATATTCACTGTGTATACAAACCACAGTTTCTTTTTCTACTCATATATTTTTGAGCACTTGTGTTGTTTCCTAATCTTGGCTACAGTGAATAGAAATTTATTATCAAAACGGCATTTGGGGGTTTGGGGGTTAGATGCTTCATGCTGTTTTTCCATAGAGGCTTATGTATATCACATTCCCACCACCAACAGTGGACATGGATTTCTTTTCACCCACATTTCCACCAATACTGATTGTTCTTACTTATTTAGGTGTGTGTTGATCTCAATGGTGAGGGATAACTCATTGCTTTAAGTTCATTTCCCTGATAAGTGATAAGAGCACCTTTTCCATCCACTTATTAGACATTCTTCTTAGAAGAACTGTTTTCAATTCTTCTCCACATTTTCTGATAGGATTGTTTACTACTCATTTTTGTAGTTTTGCAAGTTATTTATAAACATTTTTTATAAACATCAAGCTACCCATGGTGTGTTCGATATGCCAAAACAGTAGCAAGTCTCACAGTGAAGACATTACTGGTGCCCACTCGAGCAAATCAATGAACAATAGGATGACAGTGCTACAGTGCTATTTATAAACATTGGATATAATGTTTTGTCAGATATGTTGTGGAAACTTATTTTCTCTCAGTCCATAATGTGTCATTTTATTCTAGTCATCATTTATTTCAAAGTACAGAAGCTTCTTAATTTTATGTGTCTTGTTTGTTTTGCTTGTTTGTTTGCTTCCGTTTGCTTAGTCTGTTGGGTCCGGAGCCGCAAGAAGCAGAGACGGGCCAGTCTTGCAAGACAAAAGTTTATTCAGACCAACATGCTGGGGCTGCACCCCTAGTAGATGCAGCGATTTG
Source organism: Sorex araneus (assembly GCF_027595985.1). Lineage (NCBI taxonomy): Eukaryota > Metazoa > Chordata > Mammalia > Eulipotyphla > Soricidae > Sorex > Sorex araneus. Next base: position 146,191,727 of record NC_073313.1, read on the forward strand.
TGCTAGATAGGGCAGCCTTTTTATAGGGCTTGAGTCCTCTGGGTCAGTCACGTTTGTCACGTAGCCTCGTCCAGAGCCACTTTCTTAGAATTCGTGTGTCCGAAGACATTCTTTCAATCTCCTTGCCCTGCATCAAGAGTTACTATCTGTAACGCTGTGGGACCAGAGTCGCTATCTGGGCTCTGTGTCAGGGGCGGAGTCGCTACCTGGGGTTTGTCCGGAGTTACTATCTGCTGGGCCGGAGTCACCATCTGCTGGGCCGGAGTCACTATCTGCTGGGCCGTGGGAATGGAGTCACTATCTGGGCTCCTTGTTTTCAGCAACTCCTTCTGTGAGCGGGTCCCTATCTGTTAGGCACATATGTGAATTCCAACCCAACTGACAGGCAGATGTCAGGATGTAAGTGACAGGATTCAGGCATAGTGCATTGTAATATACAGTTTGGGGGCATAAGCATGGTTACAGAAGCAGAACAAATCGAGGTTACAAAAGTCAGGAGTGGGCTGCCAACCATTTTAACTCAATATAATTTCTTTCAATTTAACAAGTCAAAGACACTGAGTCATTGTAGATGTCTCTTGAATCAATGTCAATGAAAGTTCTGCTTGCATTTCTCTTTATCTATGCTACTTATGGATTATATTTAATACTAACATCTTTAACTTACTTTAGAGCGATAGCACAGTTGGTAGGGCATTTGCCTTGCACACGCCGACCCAGGTTTGATTACTCTATCCCTCTTGGAGAGCCCGGCAAGCTACCGAGAGTATCTCGCCCGCATGGCAAAGCCTGGCAAGCTCCTTCTGACGTATTCGATATGCCAACTATAGTAACAACAAATCTCACAATGGAGATGTTGCTGGTGCCCGCTCGAGCAAATAGATGAGCAACAGAATGACAGTGATACAGTGAAAACTTACTTTATATTAATTTTATGTATGGTGTAAGGTGGGAATTCAAGTTTTATTTCTTGCATGTTGCTACTGAATCTTCATAGCACTATTTGATGAAGAGGCTTTTCCCACTCTATTTCATATACCTTGCCCTTTTTTTCAAAGATTAGCTCTCTATGTACCTGAGAGTCTGTTTCTATGCTCTCGATTCTATTTCAATTATTTGAAAGTATGCTTTTATTTTAGTACCATAATGTATAGTATAACTTATGTTTTGAGAAAGAAAAGTATCCCATTTTCTTTCACTAGTATTTCTTTGGCTATTTTATCAATTTTAAAAATCCATATAAATTTTAATATGATGAGAAGTGGCTTGGGAATTTTTATGGAGTCTGCATTAAATCTATATAGTGTGTTTGGTAGGTTGGTCATTTTACAATGTTAGTTCTTGCAGTCTATGAAATTCTATTCTTCATATCTTTTATTATTTCTTTGAAAAATGTTGTGGGTATCCTTATAGGAACTACATTGAATTTATATAATGCTTTGGGGAGTATTACCATTTGGATTATGTTAATTATACCAGTTCATGAGCAGGGGATTTGTTTCCATTTTCTCATATCCTCTTTTATTTTTTAGAGCACTCTTTTATAGTTTTCTTTGTACAGGTCCTTCACCTTCTTAGTTAAACTGATTGCAAGGTGCTGATATTCTGAGACAAGACTGTGAGTGATATTGTCTTCTTTTTCTTTTCTTTTCTTGTTTTCTTTTCTTTTCTTTTCTTTTTTTTCTTTTCTTTTCTTTTCTTTTTTTGGCTTTTTTGGTCACACCCAGCGATGGTCAGGGGTCACTCCTGGCTCTGCACTCAGGAATTACTCCTGGCGGTGCTTGTGTGACCATATGGGATACCGGAGATTGAACTGGGGTCTACCGTATCCCCTACTTACTGCTCAGGCCCGTAATTGTTTTCTAACCTTTCTCCTCATTCATTGTTTGTATATAGGAAAGACATAGAATTCTGGGCATTGATTCTGTAACCTGCTACTCTATTACACAAATCTATCATTTCGAGGAGCTTTTTTGCGAGTATTTAGGATTTTCTAAGTATAGTGTCATGTCATCTGCAAGTAGTGAGAGCATGACTTGTTCCTTTCCATCTGAATGCCTTTGATACCTTTATCTGGCCTATTTGCTATGGCTAGTACTTCTAGTACCATATTGAACAGAACTGGTGGGAGTGTGCAACTTTGTCTTATGCCTGATCATAGAGGGAATATCGGTAAACCATGAGTGAGACTCGCAAAGAAACCAAGATAGAAACCTAATAAATTATCAGAAATGCAAAGGGGCACAGCACAACAGAAACTGGATCCACAGGATCATCAGAAATTACTTTGAAAATCTTCACAGCACAAAACAAGAGCAACTTCAAGAAATGGATAAATTCCTAGATTGGGTAAATTCCTTGGGTAACCTCCCAAGACTCAACAAAGAAGATTTGGTATACCTGAACAGACCTGTCATCATGGAGGAAATTGAAATGGTAATCAAAATTCTTCCCCAAAAGAAAAGCCCAAACCCAGATGGATTCACTAGTTAATTCTTCCAAACCTTTAAAAAGGACGTATTGGGGGCTGGAGCAATAGCACAGCGGGTAGGGCATTTGCCTTGCACGCGGCCGACCCGGGTTCGATTCCCAGCATCCCATATGGTCCCCTGAGCACCGCCAGGGGTAATTCCTGAGTGCAGAGCCAGGAGTAACCCCTGTGCATCGCCAGGTGTGATCCAAAAAATAAAAAAATAAAAAGGACGTATTGCTAATTCTTTTCAAGCTTTTCCAGGAAACTAAAGAAACAGAAACACTTCCAAACATTTTCCATCAGGCAAAACACGAAAAGCAGACAGAGATATCACAAAAAGAGAATTACAGTTCGATATCCCTGATGAACACACACACAAAGATCCTCAACAAAACTCTAATAGAATTCAGTGACTCATCAAAAAGATCATACAACAGGACCAAGTTGGATTCATCCCGGGGATGCAAGGATGTTTGAATATTTGCATTTCAATTCACATAATAAACCATATCAATAAAAGAAAGCTAAAACCATATAATCAAATCAATGGATGCAGAAAAAAACAGTTGACAAGATCCAGCACCCATTAATGGTAAAACTCTCAACAAAATGGGAGTTAAAGTAACTTCCCTCAAGTTAGTAAAAGCCATCTACCACAAGCCACAGCAAGCATTATGCTCAATGGGAAAAATTAATTTTTTTCTTTTATCTATCCTTTCAATTATTTTACTTTCAACTTCGTGGTGCTGTTTATTTAAAGTGAGCTTCTTTTAGAAAATATTTTATTGGATTAGGGAAGTTTTCCTACTCTGTTCGTTCCTTAAAATTTATTTAGATCATTTAAGTTTATTGATGTGTTTGTTTTTTCTGTATAATTTCTCTGTTTACTATTCCTGTTTTCTTTTCTTTATATTCTGATTGGTCCTTTGAACATTTGAAAGGTTTTAAATCTTAATTTTTTTTAGTGTTCTCTGGTGTTATTTCTTGTATCATTTTCTTAGTTGTTGCTGTCAGTATTTCAGTCTACTTCCCTAATTTGTCATGGTTTACTAGTACTGGCATTTTATTATTTTGGTATAAGTACATAAACATTACGTTTTTATGTTTCTTTATCCTCTACACTAAGAATTTACTCCATATTTAAGAATGATATCAGATTTTATATTGTGGTTAATTTATAAAATATTATAAGAAATTCACAAGTAAGTTAGTCTGTTATGTTCATGATTATTTTTACCCAATCCAATATTCTTTACTTTTTATACTTTCAAGATTTCTTCTGTTAGGATTTACTTTCTATCTAAAGAAAATTTTTAGGCATTCTTTTAGGTAGGTCTGCTTATAACGAATTCTCTAAAGATTTCTTTATTTGGTAACACCTTATTTCCTGACTTTATGAAATAAAATTTAATTGGATCCAGATTTACAGATTGTTAATTATTTTCTTTACTTTCTTAAAAATGCATCACTTTCCATTGTCCATTTTTTGGACTCAAATTACACAACTTATCTTTTATACTATCTCACTGTTCTCTAGAGAATTGTTAATATTTTAGTCTTTTATTAATAGTTTTTGAATTATATTATTTCATCAAATTTCCTAGTTCTATCATTTGTCACTTGCCATTTACTATTGGAATTAATTAGAATTTGGGGTTATTTTGTACTCTAATCCTATATTTTTCAACTAGTGAGATTGGAAATTCGTGAAAATCAATTGGTGTGTTTTTAGTGACTTATCTTTTCCTTCACTACAAAATTCTATTTTTTCTTTATTCAAAGAAATTTTAAGTGATATTTAAAATTTTTGGCTCATTCAAAACCCTTTTAGGTTATTCCAACATCTTTATCATCTCAATTTTCATGTCATTTAGTTACTTTTCTTATTCAAATTGTGATTTTCTTAGTTGTTACTTTGGCTTTTATTGTTTGGCATTATTGTAATCTATATTTAAATATTAATTCAATTTTATCTTGTTTTTAAAAATATGGCAACCTCTATATTGTTGTACAGGAAAAAGAGTAGGTATCTATGCTCAATTTCTTATTGAACTCTCCTGATACCATCTCAGGAAAAGTAATATACTAACACATATTACTTCATGTCAGGTAGATGGAAAAAACATCTCGGTCTTCTCTTTAATACCTTCTCAATAAATATAAAGCATCAAATTTTTGCCTATGAGATATGAGATCAGATCCTCACTTATTCTACTGCCTTAATGGTGATTCCAATCGTTTTGTGCTGCAGGGTAAAGATGATGGCAATGAGGCTTTGTACTATGCCTAATATATCATTTTATATATATAAAAAATGAATATAAATATAAATATATATCATTAATATAAATATAAATATATATCATTTATATATATATATAATACTATATCATTGCTGCCAGATGTGAAATTTTAGCCTCAGCCCACTTGGGCTACTTTATTTAGGCAGAACCTGATGTCTATTTAAAACACAGTTTAACCATGTACAAGTAATCCATAGAGTATATTTGATATGCCAAAAACATTAACAATAATGGGCCTCATTTCCTTGACCCTGAGCACGACAGGGATGAATGAGATGTTACTGGCATCTACTCGAGCAAATCAATGAGCAATGGGATGACAGTGATACAGTGATACAGTGACTCCACTGTCTACATATATTATTGAGCCAGAGCTATTGTACAGCAGTTAGGACATTTGCCTTGCACACAACCAACTTGGGTTTCATCTCCAGAATCCCATATGGTCTCCCAAGCACTGTCAGGAGTTATTCCTGAGTGCAGAGCCTGGGTGTGAACAAAAAAGCCAAAAAACAAATACAATCTATCCATTATACTCAATATCAGTAGTTATCAGTATCCATTATACACAATATCCGGCAGAGAGTCTCTTGCCCGAGTGTCTGGCTGTCTTCCCTGGGGCCTCCTTGGAGGGGATGGGCTCCAGTTCCCTCCCCACCCCAAGCAGAGCTCCAAGCAGCCGAAGACCTCCAGAGCCTAACCAAGCCATGCTCAAGGCCCCTCTCCATGCGTTCGGACGAGCCTCACACATGAAGGAACTGGCAGAGGAACCCAGGTGTGTGGGACCTGGGGCTGAGACCTCCAAGGCTGCTCGGATCGGGACTGGGCCTCCTCCGCCCAGATTTCCCATCTCCCAGTAGTTAGGCGGTCACACCCAGGAACTGCCCCAGGGCGCTGTGTAATCCTGTCAATGGCCAGCATCCAGAGACTTAAAAGCCAGCTCCTGGAAGCACAAGGAGGCTTTGGGGTCAAGAGATATCTTATAGCCTGCTTCTCCCTCTGGCAGAACCTGGCAAACTATTGGGATTTTCCTGCCCACATGGGAGAGCCTGGCAAGGTCCCCATGGTGTATTAATGTGCAAAAACCAGTAACAAGCTGGGTCTCATTCCTCTGACCCTGAAAGAGCCTGCAGTACGGCATCATTGGAAGGACGAGTAGAGAGAGGCTTCGAAAATCTCAGGGTTTGGACGAATGGAGACGTTACTGAGACTGCTCGAGAAATTTGACAATCAAAGGGATAATGATGATGATGATGATGATGATGATGATGATGATGATCAGTAGTTAAACCACAAAAGTTAGTGCTATTATGAGCAATATTACTATGACTGCCTGGGTATACGTAACATGGTTTATGAGTGCATAAATTTTCAGTTTATATACTTATAGGCTATCTGCTATGGACTTTATTATTTTTAATAAATAACTATAAAAATTTCCAGAAAATAATTGTACAAGTCATATTCCAAGTTGATGCGAATGTCAGGTATAATCTTCTAAAATCATATACCCACCTACAATATGAACCATGCTTTGATGAGTTGAGTGGAACACATAAGTCGAACAGCAATGTTGTAAATAATGCATAAGTATATTCTTCATCTATTTAATAACTATACAACAAAAATACTTTGAAGATATATAACTTGACAGTTCTTGAAGAAAGTTGAGGGAAAGGGGGAATATTATGACTAAATAATTTTTAGAGTTTTAGAACCCTGGGTTTTCCAAGTATTGAGTTCAGATACCTTTATTGGTGCCAGGTGGGGGTCAGTCATATGAGTGCCAGGGATTGAACCCAGGTTGTCTTTCTACACATCACAAAGAAAATAAACAGATTTTAAGGACTTTGGAACCAATAAAGTTTGGAAGCTTCTGATATAAAGTGATAAACCAAGTGAAATAGATAGTAAAACAGCCTAAATGCTTCCTTTCTTGCACAGGAACAAAGTTCACAGGACTTCCAATTTTTTACTCCCAGCTTCTATTCCTCACTAGTATAGGCATGGGAGGCAGTTTGAACCAAGATTTCCACATAAAACCTATCTGCCAAAGAAATTCTGACTTTGAGTCCTAGTATCTACTGTAATTTCTGGATTCAGATTGTATTTTTAACCCATATTTTTATATTTTCTAAATGGGAATACCACTTAACCAAATTCTAATTTGGAACTGGGGTTCAGAAGCAGGATATAAGCCCTGTTAAGGGAACAAGCACATAATAAAAGTTTTAGAATTAATTTCCTTTTGTCATACTGTATCACTGCTTCTAAGCTTTCTTTATCAAATCTTAGCAAACAAAATTTCAACATGTTATGTATTTTTAAAATTATAAATATTATATTTTAGAATAATATGTGAAGGGAGAGTTACCATATCTCTGTAAGAATCTGATTGTTTTTTTAAAAAAAATCATTTTTTTTTTGTCTTTTGAGGTCACACCCGGCAATGCTCAGGGGTTAATATTGGCTCTGCACTCAAAAATTAGTCCTTGAAGTGCACAAGAGTACTATATGGGATGCTGGGGATGGAATCCATTTCAGTCATGTGCAAGGCAAACACCCTACTCGCTGATTTTAAGCAACACAACTTCAGAGCTAGAACCCAGGGCTTGGTTCCTGATTGAAAGGCCAAGATTCTTTCCAATGAATCACAGTATTTTGCTCTTAGCAATCATTACCATGTGTCAGAAATATATAATCTAAAATGATTTTCTGAATATCTTTGTACTGGGGAACTCTTTGAGCTCAGGCAGTTAGATCTCTGCATCTGGTTTCAGATTCAATGCCAAGCTTGTACTGTCAGTAAACTTCCAGTTTTCAAGAACAGTCTTTGTCTCTGTGTATCCCTTGGGATGGCTGGGATTTGCACCCAAAATGGGAGGCATTTTGGATCTCTTGTTCCAAGCTGACTCTTGAAGGAAATTAAACTGGGTAGGGAAGAAAAGGGAGAATGGAGCCAAGTAGCCTAGAGACAAAGAATTGGTTTCTCCAAGAGTCCCTCCCAGCAGGAACCAGCCAAGAAAGACCATTAGGCTCAGCGTTCATAGCACTAGGAAAGCAAAGATTTGAGGATTGCTTGTTGGCTGAGTTTTCTCTCCCCCATATTTCCCTTCCTTCTGAATCTTGGGGTTATGGTGACCTGAAATGTCTTTCACAGTGATTTCTGAGGATCAGTATCTGAGAATAGCTCACAGAGCAGCAGAAGTTTTCTCCCTCTGCAAAGGAAGAAGAGAGAAAACTAGAACATTTTACCCACCCCACCTCTAAGAACTGGGGGCTTGGGGGAGTCATGACCTTGTGTTCCTTGATGTTATTTGATGTTGGTTTTGGCTGCATTCATAGTCTTAAAACGCACATAAAAATGAATCTAATAAAACTGCAGGGCTAAGGAATAGGCCAGGAACAGGCTGTGGACTCTCAAAGCAGCTGCGGCCTGGCTGGCTTCTCACCCTTCCAAAGTGCAGGTTTCAGCCAGTCCACTGCCAAATAGCATGAATTAGTCCACTTTGGTGGCCTACCTTGTTCGAAATCCTGACTGACTTTGTCAACTGAAGAAAGAGGCATCTATCTTGGACTTTTAGATTTCATTTCTGATGTCCATAAGTGGAGGACTGGGGTTGTATTTTTTCCAGGCAGCTTTTATTCTATCATGGTTTGAACAAAAAGGGGGATTCTGCCAGTCTTTCTTTCTAAAATAGTCTACTAAAAGAGTGAAAACTAAGGTCATTAAGAGGTATTAGAAAGGAAGTAAGAATGTGAGATGTCTTATCTGTGACATCTGATCCAGGTTAGGAGATGCAACCTTTTTCAGATTTGTAATGAGAGGCTGAGAGATCTATATGTGTAAATTAAAAAAGGAGTCATCAATACCCACTTTGTGACTACTTGGAATTGGGCATGATAACTATAAAAAATGTCTAATGAAAGTGTGAGTGCTAGTAATGTGTAAATGTCTTTTTACCTCCAAAGCATATGGTTGTCTACATATATGTGAAACCAGAAGGGAAGTATTTGTAAATAGACCTGACTGAGGTGGATCTGGACTTCTCTATTTTACTCATAATATGGAAGAACAAAGAATCTAGAGTCAGAAAGCTAGAAGCTACTTATGACCCTGTTGTTCTTTAACAATGTGACTCTGAATGAATATATAACCTTCCTTTTTAGTTTTCTCATCTACAGCATGGTTGCAGGGCTCTTTATGACAACAAATATGATGCATTTAGCAGCGTGTCCAGCATATGCACAATACTCAACAAATTATTGTATGTAACCATCATAACCACCACTTCCACATCTACTAGATAGTAGACTAAAAGGGTAAACAGGAAGCAACAAACTGTGGCATAAACTCAGAGAGAGATAACACTCTTATGATGGAAGATAATGCTGCTTTCTAGTTCAGTGTCTTAAATGTAAAGATGAGAAATTCAATTAGATTTTACACACTTAGTTACATTTGTTATTCTTATGTGTACTATCCTCCATCTCCACCATCCTCCTGTCCTGACTTTCATCCTGTAGTCAGTTTGGCAGTGGTCATAAGACACTTGTCTCTTGTCTAGCAAGGCTCAGATCACTCAGCTATAAAGATTAAGTGTGTCGATCCACTTGTGGATATTAGAAGAAAACAAGAGATGTATCTAATTTACTTAATATTTACTAAGAAATACCAATTACAACATTGTATTATTTTTAGTTTGCTTAAGTGTAAATGTAGGCTTCTAGAGACAAACTGAGTCATCTATAACTATCTGGTGGAACCAGAAATGAAATTTAGTTATATATAACTGTGAATAATGCTGAGGGAAACTCTAAGCAGAAACCCCCACATGAAATTAAAAAGGAGCGAAACTCTTCACTCCCTTTCACTTCAAGGTCTGGATCCCCAAACTCCTGTTAAGGTCTTCCTTCTTAACCAGAAGGCAAAGTCTTAGTATCTTGCACTGAAAGGAACACGTTTTCTATTTGTATTAAGCCATATGCACTTTGAAAATTCAAGCCCAACTTCTGGCTAAAAACCTCTAAAGCAAGTTTGCTTTTTTAGTCCACGTTAGTCCACTTTAGAGGAAGGGTTCATACCATTTTATCTTAAAAGGAATGTGTCTTTTTGGTTAATTTATATGCCATTAATTGATTTATACCTATAGTTTCCCCTCAGGGAAATATTCTGTCTCTAATTTGTATGCTATCATCTTCAATCATGCCCAGAATTTGTGCCAAATCATGTCTTTCCCAGGTCTTTATCCCACCATATTTACTATTTTGTTATCAGCTCATTTATTCTTTAACAAAATCCTTTCTTCCAAGCTCATGATTTAGGATTTCTTGCTGCAGACCATTAGACTTGTTGTGAGTTCCAGTGCTCTTCCCCTCACCAAATTTGGTGCCAATATTTATGAGTTCCTCCTCTTCTTGATTTATCTTCTATTCTTCCCAGACACCATGCACTCCATCCAGGATGGAATTATCATGGATTTTCTGCCAACTGGGCTACCAGGATTCAGGACACTATTACATTTATAAGTATACTTAAGTGTTTACATCAAATATACTTAAATACATGAAGCCAATAAAGCTTCCCACAATCTACTGGTAAGAAAAGGAAGGTGAATTTCTGCAAAACATCATAGGGGAAGAAAAAGTAAATTTGTGCTGAACTGGAATACTGAAAAACGGACATATAAGGAATTTGGGCCTTCTTATGACTGTTTTTCAGATTATGATGCAATTGGATGGGAAGTAATTACTGACATTGGAGTTCTGTGTTGGATTTATGCTTTGAAATGAATTATTCACATGACATTTCCTCCCCTTTCCAATAAAATTAAGAGATTTTGTATGTAAATGCTATAATCTTAAAAAGATACAGTCTAAGCATGGCAGTGTTTATCTATGTACTGAAATAAAGTTAAAAATTAGAATCTGTCAGTAATACTTGACCAAGGAAAGGTTACACTGTACCTGAAAAAATGTGTACTACTAACTAATTCCATTTTGGATAGCAACTGTAGAAGCAAAATAATATGACAGGGTAAGAAACCCGGGCTCAGACATTTATTTGATATTAAGCTATGATTTCTGTACGACTCACTATCTACAAGAGGTTCAGTATCAATATCTTGGAAATAGAGACTTGGAGGAAGAAAATATCCAGGATATGACTGCTTTGGCTACAGGTAGAGGGCCCAGTCAGTGTAGTTAACCAGATCAGAGTAGGGCAAGGAACATAATAATTTGAAGGGATGGGTATCAAAACATTATATGATCAAAACCCAATCTTTAACAACTTTGTAACTATGTATAGAATAATAATTTAAAGCTAATTAATATATTTACATGGTGGGAGAGATGATTTTTAGCTATGAGTAAAAGGTGGAAGGGGTGATAAAGGGATAGTATATACCCTAAGAGTAGAAAAGTTGAAACAGGAGGTAGTTATGAGAATATTTTCAAAATTCCAGACTGGATATATCTCAAACAAGATAACCAGGCAGTAGGAAATGCTTATGCACTAGAAAATTATGAGTTGATGGAAAATAAAACTGAAAATTTAGAGTTACATAGATGCCCATGTCTTGTTCTCCACCTGTTGAATATCAGACTCAATTACTAGTAAAGTAAGCTGAAAGTGGTATACACAATATAGTAACAAATATTAGGTCTTAGATTTGAGAAATGTAAGTTCTTTCCAGATTTCATTGGCTTAAAAATTACAATTTCTAAGATATTCTGCCTTAATCAACATTGACCAGGACCTAGAATTGGAAAAGAATGAAGACACGAATGTAGCAAATTTGAGTAAAAAATTGTGTGGGAAGAAATATAAAAATAAAAATAAATTGTGTGGGAAGGAATCTGGGATTTTTATCAACTACCCATTCATTTCCTCTCCAATCCGTCTTCACATCTACCTTCAGGTGGTTCGTCCTTCTTTTCCAACACTATTTGGTGAAGATGCTTTTCTTATTTCATACCAAGTACCTAACTCCTTTTAAATTTTGACTTTCCATATATCTGATTATGTCTGGTGTATCAATTCTAATCTATTGGTCTGGAAGTACACCTTTATTACAATACCATGTTGTTTGATTACTATGTAGTTGTGGTACAATTTAAGGTCAGGGATTACTTACTTCTATACTTGATTTTCTCAGAATGTTTTAGCTATTTAGGAAGGTTAATCATTCAATAAAAATTTATCAGAATTTGATGTAAGTGCCTGAAGAATATTATCAGAATTTTGATGGGTTTCTAACTGAATCTGTACTATACTTTGGGTAGTGTCTGAAGTCAATCAGATTGGCACCTTCAACCTCTATCTACCAGAGATAAATCAGAGAAAATGATACATACACCTATGGGATGATAAAAAATACAAGGAGACAATCACCCAAACTGTCCAAGCTTCAGGGTGAAGTCACCTTCAAGGTGACTTCATTACCCATTAGTTTGCTCACAGACTGGCTATTTATGCAAGACAATACTGGTCTCCCAGTCTGGTTCCAAACATGTGAGCCATTGTTTAATTTGTCAAAGACATTCAGCATGTTAGTTAGCAAATCAAAATTCAATAAGAACAGAGGCTGGAGTATTTCAAATAATCAATCATTTTGCTTATGTTTTGCTCTACATCTAAAAGATCGTAAAGAGTTTTATTACATTCTTTCCTGGGTGTGTTTAGCTTGCCCTGTAATATAGTTTAGTCTTTTGTGGGTGCAGTTTTGATTTTCTGGATTATATTCTAAAAGATCCAAACCCTTTTGTTCAAGAAACTATCCCAAACTTGGGGTTACTGTTAGTCAAGTGATTTCCCACATATGCCCCATTTTTATTTTTAAATAAGAACTATAAGTATCATGGATGTGATGCCTCTTCCAGATGAGTTTTCCAATGGTCAAAGATGATGTTAGTTTCTGAGAATAGGTCCATCTGGTTGTGGGGTAGTGATGCCATCTTTACCTTAGTACAGAATCTTGATGCTGAAACAATTTATCAATAGGAAGGTTATCATTCCAGTTGTTAAAAGAATCCAGATTTCAATGTTATTTCAAATTTCCAGCTTTATGGGACAGATTATTCCAACAATCCAAAGGAATACCCTATCCCTTCATTTCCAGTTGATAGTGACATTTGTTGATGCTATAAAACATCAAGATTATTAATCATTTGGACACATGTATAAGTGACTTTCTACTTCACTCTAGACACTGATTTATTAAAACAGTGCAGTCATACACAGTTGTATTAAAATACAGTCACAGAAAAGTCTAGAATGATATATGAAGGTCTCTTACTATTGGCCTAGATATTAGAGTTCTGACTCAGATGTTTTCAACTAGGTCATGCTTTACTTATTGATAGAACTTTGCGTCAACAGTTCTTTGGGTAGTGTTTTGAATAATCCAAGTTACTAAATCAAGCAAAGAGGGGTTAATTAGGTGTACCCAGCACAAATGCTGGCCAATTGCTGTCATTAGGTTGTTAGCATTTATATAAACTATAGCATATAGCATAGCATTCAGAATATAATCTAGTAAGTAAAATCATATAATCATGGATAAAAATAGATATTCTGTGTTATTAGGTAGGTACTCTGATTTTACCATCATTAGTGCTTGATTTTATGCTTTCTTGAGTCTTCCCCAGATTATGTAATTGTGATTTTAGTCACCTCTTTGTCTTGGTGGGGATTTAGCTCCATTGTGGTTATTCCAGCTCAGGGATATGTACTTCAGTATGAGTCATTTTATCACCCAAAGGAAGTGAAGTTTTACCTTTGTTTTGATTCGTGGTAGGAGACACACATAAAACATACCCTCATATTAATTTTCTTGGCCCCCCTATTATTTATTTTGGCCCTTGCCAAGTATTTTCTAGCAAGTTTTTTTTAAAGGAACTCTGCTTCATTGAGTAGTCAGTCATTTTTCATGTTTTTTTGGCATGTGAGTCAACTGTCATCACTGTCATCCCTGTCAACCCGTTGTTCGTCAATTTACTCGAGCAGGCACCAGTAACGTCTCTATTCCTCCCAGGCCTGAGATATTAGCAGCTTCTCCTTGCTTGTCTTTCCCAACGATTGGAGGCTCTTTCAGGGTTAGGGGAATAAGACCTATCATTACTGTTTTTGGCATATCGAATACTCCACGGGTAGCTTGCAGGCTCTGCCTGTGTGGGTGCAATACTCTCAGTAGCTTGCCTGGCTTTCCGAGAGTAAAAGTAAACAGTTTCTAAAAATTAAAATAATTAATTCAATATTTGAGGCAAAATTTTATTTTGGTCCACAGGGACATCACCCAATACCTCTCTTTTTTAAATTATATTATCAAGTATGTTCTTGGGTCACTGTTAATGAGATGATTTCTCTCAGTATAGGAAAATCATTTTGAAGTGTTAATACATCCAAACAATTAATATGGAATATTTTTCATTTGCTTTTTAAACTTCTATTTCAAGAATTTTTATTGACACCTGTGATTTTAAAAGTCGTTCCATTTCTCGATATCCCCCTTCTATTTCTTTCAATAGTTATTTGCAGCTCTCAATGTATGAGTCTTTGACATAATTTCTCAAGTTTATTTCTAAATATTTGATGTTTATAAACACTATTTTCATAAAGAATTATTTTAAACTTCTTTCACTTCTAGTTGTTATTTCCATAAAGAAAACAACTTTTTAATGTATTGACTTTATATCATGCTACTTTGTTATATTTGTCTATTCTTTCTAAGTTTTTATAGGAGTCTCTATGGTCATCTATGTATATTTGGTGTCAACTGCAAAAACCAATAGTTTAACTTCTTTTCAATTTTTCATTGTTTCCTCAACTAATTTGTATAGTGAAAACTTAAAAGATCATATTATATAATAGTGGAGAACCTGGGTATCCTTTCCTTGTGTCTAATCTCGGGAAAAAAACTTTCAAGTTTTCACCATTGGATATAAAGTTGGCTTTGAGTTTGTTGAAAATGGTCATTACAAACATGAGTAATATTCTTTCCATACTCTGTTGAAGCCTGTTTTTTTTTTATCAAAAGTGGGCATCTAATTTGTCAAAAGCTTTCTCTGCATCAACTGATATGACCATATGATTTTTATATTGACATTTTCTGACACGGTGTATTAAATAATATGGATTATATTATTATATTCTTTGCATCGCTGAAATGAATTCCAGTTTATTATGGTGTATGATTCTTTTATTATATTGTTGACTTCAGTTCACTAAGGTTTTGCTGAGAATCTCTGTCAGTTATCGACCTGCATTTTCTATTTCTTTAGTATCTGTCTGCTTTTGTTATTAGAGTTATGGCTAAAGTTCTAATGTACTTGAGGACTTACCTGGATTTTTGTTCCCATATGTTCAGCCAAATGGTTTCCTCCACTCTTTGATTATTATTATTAGTGCTTCATGAATGTGATTGGTAAAGTTTGGATTTCCAGGTTTTCTGAACAGTAATTCCCATTATCATTCAAGTTTTTTGACTGTATTGTTTTCTAGAAGCCATTTATGCATTATTAAAATTATTATTTAGAACTCAGTACTGATCACTGTAGAACTAGGTCCTAAGCTCTAAGGACTTAGAGACCAGTAGGTTCCACAGACTTTACAATCTCACAGCAGGGGGAGTGTGCTAAGACAAAGGTGCTAAAATCAATAAATGACACCAAGAAGTGAAAATGTGGGTGTGAAGCAGGATTGGTTTAAAGACAGCAGGGTATTGAAGTGCTTATTTGTTGGAGATTTTCAGGGGTCCCTGCAGGAGCAGGATAAAACTTATCTTACTTCCAGTAAGGTGGAAAAGCAAGTGTGGGCTCAGACCCTAACTGCACTATTTTGTTGGTTTTTCATGACATCTAGCAGAAATTGGATTAAAAGATTTCATAGAAAATCTCATAAATGAAGATTACAAGAACAGGAGAGAGTAAGAATGCAAAAAGCGTGAGAAATTGAACTGGGAGAGAGTGGTGGGGCAAAAGAAATAAAAAATAACAGAGCATTGAATAATTAAAGCAAGACTTGAGAGAGTGCAGAGGTCAAGGCACTTACCTTTCATGTGGGCAATACTAGTTCTGTTCTCAGCCCCACATATGGTTCCTCAAACTCCACCAGGAGTGATCCTTGTGCAGAGTTCTGAGAACAGTGGGGTGTGGACCAAAAATCATCAAAATAAGAAAAAGAAAGTCTAGCATGATGCAGAGAAAAAGTAGGGGAAAATGAAAGAGGAAGAAAAGAGACATGTAAAAAGTTTTGAATGATAGAGCCCAATAGCAAAACAATAGTGTCAACAACACTGAAATCAAGAGACTTTAACAACCAAACTTAAAAAGATGCCTGTCAAGAGAGCAGGCTGACCAGGCCAGGACAGCTCTCACGCGGGCCCCGCTCTGCCTGCCTCTCCCAAGACCCCCCAGACCCTGCCACCCATTGCCATGCCTCACTGCTCACTCCCCAACGGCGCTGCCCCTGTCCTGCAGGTAATCAGCCCACTCAGAGCACCGCCAGTGTCCCAAGTGGTTACTGGGGGCGTGGCCTGTATCTCAGTGGGCGTGGTCTCCAAGGAGGCATGGCTTTCTGCCCAGGCTGCCACAGTTATTACTATTTTTTTTAGCATAACCTGTATAACCTGTTTCTTCGGAAAATACCCTGGCCATCTCAATAAGTCTATGTCAAATAATCCATTTGCTTACTCTAACTTCACAAAAATTATCAGTAAGCAATAGAATCTGCAGAAAACCTTTGTAAAGAGAACATAGCCTTAAACATTCACTAGAGACCCCACATAAATCAGAATGAGTGCGTGAGAGTAAGGATAAATTCCAGAATAGGAACAAGGCTACCATCATCGATTTAGCACAAACAGAGCCCCCATCCCTTTGCAGAAAGAGGAAATAGGGGAAAAAAACTAGAAGGTTCCAACTCTATGCTTCCATAACAGTATAAAGAAACAACAAAAATCCCCTCCATGAAGAGAGAATGGAGAAAGATTCCAGAAACCTCAACAGGGGTTACCCACCCATACTACCTTTAAGAAAAAGAATTTAGAGAGGAAATCTTGAGGAGAGTCGACGTACTCCAAGCAACCATGGAACAGACATCCAATAAATTAATGGAAGATATAAATGAAGGACTGGATAGGTCAACAAAGAAAATGCAGGAAGAAATGAGAGCAGAAATTTCAAAGCTATGAACGGAAGTCACAAAATAAAGGAATCAGTAGATGAATTAAAAATCTCAGTAGGAGCCCTCAACAGTATAATGGCTACAGCCAAAGACAGAATCAGCGAGCTCGAGGATAAGCTGCACAAAGCTTACAGACAACAGCAAATAATGGGAAAAGACCTCAAAAAAGCTTTAGAGCGAAACAGAGTTATAGGGGATGACTCTGGAGGAACAACATAAGAATCATTCGAGTACCAGAAGCACAGGGAAGTAACCCCAATGAAAAAAAATCAGTGAAAGACATAATTGCTAAGAAATTCAAAAGCTGGAGAAGGCAGGCATTCAGATCCAAGGAGCCTGAAGAGTAGCAGCTAAAACTGACCCATATAAAAGACTCCAAGGCATATAATAGTCAGAATAACGGATGCTGTGGATAGCGATGTAATTCTGCAAGCAGCAAGATCAAAGAAGGAAATCACATACAAAAGAGCACCCCTTAAATTCACAGCAGACCTATCAGAGGAAACCCTCCAAGCCCAAAGACAATGGTGGGACATAGTGAAAAAACTCAACTAAATGAACGCCTCACCAAGAATACTTTATCTGGCTAAACTCTCACTCAAACTAGAAGGAACCATACACTATTTCTCAGATAAAAAACAGCTCAGGAACTTCATAGGCTCAAAACCAAACTTAAAAGAAGGACTAAAGGGGCTATTGTAAGACAAGGAAGAACCCACAAGAACAACAAACCCTACAGAAAGATGACACAAAACCTCATGACAATAATCTCTCTCAATGTAAATGGCCTAAATGCACCGATTGAGAGGCAAAGAGTGGCAAAATGGATTAAGAAACTAAACCCAACATTCTGCTGCCTGCAAGTAACACACCTGAACAATCAGAACAAACACAGACTCAAAATCAAAAGATGGAAAACAGTCCTGCAGGCAAAAAACTTCCTCAAAAAATATGGGGGTAGCCATACTAGTATCTGACAATATAGATTTCAGGTTGAAAAAGATTCGAAAGGACAGTGAAGGTCATTTTCTATTTATCAAGGGATATATAAAACAGGAGGAAATCTCACTATTAAATGTATGCGCACCTAAGGATTACTTAAAATACTAAAACAACTCAATACTTAAAATACTTTAAACAACTAAATACTTAAAACAACTCCAAACAGACTTAAAAGAGGACATTGCTAGCAGCACAATAATGGTCAGAGAATTCAACACCATTTTATCACCGTTGGATAGATAGACAAGCACAAAACTCAGCAAGGAAACACTCACTCTGAAAAAAGAAATGGAAGAGAGAGGCCTAATAGACCTATACAGTGTTTTACACCCAAAAAAACAAAGAACGATATTCTTTTTCAGTGCACATGGAACATTTTCCAAAATAGACCATGTACTGGGCCCCAAAAGATACCTCAATAAAATCAGAAAAAATAGAAATTGTATCAACTATCTTTTCAGACCACAATACGCTAAAGAGAGAAGCTAATCACACATAGAAACGGAGAACCAAAGAAAACACCTGGAAATTAAACAGCTCAATGTTGAACAATGAGTGGGTCAGGAAGGAAATCAAGGAAGAAATCAAGAGATACCTCAAAACAAATGAGAATGAAGACATGAGCTACCAAAACCTATGGGACGCAGCAAAAGCCAGGTTAAGGGGAAAATTTATAACTCTGCAAGCATTCCTTAGGAAGGAAGAAAGGGCCTATATACATAGCTTGACTTCACAGCTCAAGATCTTAGAAAATGACCAGAAAAAGAAACCCAAACCAGACCGAAGGAAAGAAATAATAAAAATTAGAGTAGAAATTAATGACATGGAAACCCAGAAAACAATGTGAAATGTCAATAAAACCAAGAGTTGGTTTTTTGAAAAAAAAAAAACAAAACAAGAATAATAAACGGCTAGCAAAACTCGCAAGGAAAGACAGAGAGAATCCTAATAAACTGAATCAGAAATGAAAAGGGGGGCATCACAACAGAAACCAATGAAGTTGAAAAGATCAACAGAGACTACTATGATAGTCTGTATGCCAAGAATCAAGAAAACCTAAAAGAACTGGATGAATTCCTTGATTGCTACAATCTCCCAAGACTGAACCAAAAAGACTTGAAATACCTGAATAGGCCCATAAATATCAAGGAAATCGAAACTGTAATCAAAATTCTCCCCAAAAACAAAAGCCCAGGTCCAGATGGATTCACTGGCGAATTCTTCCAAACATTTAAAGAAGACTTGTTGCCAGTTCTCCTCAAGCTTTTCCAGGAAATTGAAAAGACAGGTACCCTTCCGAACAGTTTCTATGAGGCACATATCTCCCTAATACCAAAAGCAAACAAAGACACCACTAACTAAGAAAATTATTTACCAATATCCGGATGAACACTGATGCGAAAATCCTCAACAAAATATTAGCAAATAGAATCCAACAACTCATCAAAAATATCATACACCATGACCAAGTGGGATTCATCTCGGGGATGTAAGGATGGTTTAACATTCGGAAATCAATCAACATAATCCACCATATCAATGAAAGTAAAGATAAAAACAACATGATCATATCAATAGATGCACAGAAAGCATTTGACAAGATCCAACATCCATTCATGATGAAAACTCTCACCAAAATGGGGTTTTGGAGAAACTTTCCTCAAGATAGTCAAAGCCATCTATCACAAACCTATGGCAAACATTTTCCTTAATGGGGAAAAGTTGAGGGCCTTTACTCTAAGATCATCGACAAGACATGGATGTCCACTCTCATCACTGCTGTTCAATATAGTACTGGAAGTACTTGCAAGAGATCTTAGGCAATAAAAATATGTTAAGGGAATCCAGGTAGGAAAAGAAGAAACCAAACTCTCACAATTCGCTGACGATATAAAACTTTATCTAGAGAAGTTTTAAACGTCTACAAAGAAACTCTGAGAAACAATAGACTTGTACAGTAAAGTCACAGGCTCTAAAATTAATACCCAAAAATCCATGGCCTTCCTATTTGCAAATAATGAGACAGAGGAAAAGAACATGAGTAAAGCAATTCCATTCACAATCGTGCCCCAGAAAATCAAGTACCTCGGAATCAGCTTAACTAAAGAAGTAAAGGAACTATACAATGAAAACTATAAGAAGCTGCTCCATGAAATAAACGAGGACATGAGGAAATGGAAACATGTCCCCTGCTAATGGATAGAGAGAATCAACATTGTCAAAATGTCAATACTCCCCAAAGCATTCTACAGATTCAACGTGAGCCCTATAAGGATACCCATGACATTCTTCAAAGAAATGGATCAAGCAATCCTGAAATTCATATGGAACAACAAATGCACACAGATTGCTAAAACAATTCTTGGGAAGCATCATCCTCCCCAACCTTAAACTTTACTACAAAGCAGTAACAATTAAAACAGCATGGAACTGAAACAAAGGCAGAGCCACAGACCAGTGGAACACTGTGGATTATCCCTACACACAACCTTAAATGTATGATAAGGGAGCAAGAAATGTGAAGTGTAGCAAGGAAAGCCTCTTTAACAAATGGTCCTGGCATAATTGAACACCCACATGCAAAAGAATGGGCTTAGACCTCGACCTGACACCATGTAAAAAAATCAGATCAAAATAGATTAAAGACCTCAACATCAGACCACAATCCATAAGCTACATCGAAGAAAAGGTCGGAGAAACCCTCCACGATATTGAAGCTAAAGTTATCTTCAAAGATGACACGCAACTGACCAACCAAGTGGAAACAGAGATGCACAAATGTGATCATATTAAACTAAGAAGCTTCTGCACTGCCAAAGATACAGTGACCAGAATACAAAGACAATCTACAGAATCAGAAAGTAAATTTATCCAATACCCATCCTATAAGGGGTTTATATCAAGGGTATATAAAGCACTGGTTGAACTCTACAAGAAGAAAACATCCAACCCCATCAGAAAATGAGCCAAAGAAAGGAACAGAAATTTTTCCAAGGATGAAATACGAATGGCCAAAAGGCACATGAAAAAATGTTCTGCATCACTAATCACCAGGGAGATGCAGATCAAAACAACTATGAGATACCACCTCACACAACTATGAGATCCCACCTCACATGACAGAGAATGGCATACATCCAAAAGAACAAAAGCAACCGCTGTTGGCATAGATTTGTGGAGAAAGGGACCCTTCTACACTGCTGGTAGGAATGCTGACTGGTTCATCCCCTTTGTAAAACAATATGGACGATTCTCAAAGTATTAGAAATTGAGCTTCCTTTTGAACCCGCAATACCACTTCTAGGAATATAACCCGGAGAAGCAAAAAAATATAGTCAAAATGTCATCCGCACTTATATGTTCATCGCAGTACTGTTTACAATAGCCAGAGTCTGGAAAAAACCCATGTGCCTGAGAACAGATGACTGGTTAAAGAAACTTTGTTATATCTATACAATGGAATACTATGCAGCTGTTAGAAAAGATGAAGTCATGAGCTTTGCATATAAGTGCATCAACATGGAAAGTATCATGCTAAGTGAAATAAGTCAGAGTGAGAGGGACAGACATAGAAAGATTGTACTCATGTGTGGAATATAAAATAACAGAGTAGGAGACTAACACCCAAGAATAGTAGTATATAATACCAGGAGATTGGCTGCGTGTCTTGAAAGCTGGCATCACATGCTAGAGGAAAGTCAACCCAGATAGAGAAGGGAACATCAAGTTAAATGTGATTGGATATCCCGCGCGGGAAGGAGATGCGTGCTAAAAGTAGACTAGAGACTTAACATGATGACCTCTCAATATCCCTATCACAAACCACAACACCCAAAAGGAGAGAGAGAACAAAATGGAATACCCTGCCACAGAGGTGGGGTGGGGGTTGGCAGAAATGGGATTGGAGGGTTTGAGGGACACTGGGTTCATTGGTGGTGGAGAATGGACACTGGTGGAGGGATGGGTTCTCGAACATTGTATGAAGGAAACACAAGCATGAAAATGTATAAATCTGTAACTGTACACTCACAGTGACTCACTAATTAAAAAAATAAATAAATTTTCAGAAAAAATAGAGCAGGCTGGAGTGGGCTGTCAAGAGTGCAACCTGGAAATATTGCTCGACGGAGATTGACATTGGTGGTGGGATCGGTGCTGCAATATTATATGTCTAAAATTCAACTATAAATAATTTTGTAAATCACGGTGCTTTAATTAAAATATTTTTTTTTTGCTTTTTGGGTCACACCCAGCGATGCTCAGGGGTTACTCCTGGCTTTGCACTCAGGAATTACTCCTGGCGATGCTTGGGGGACCATATGGGATGCCGGGGATCGAACCCGGGTCGGCCGCGTGCAAGGCAAATGCCCTACCCGCTGTGCTATAGTGTATTATTAAAAGTTATTTAATAAAAAATTAATAAAATATTTTATTTTAAGTATATAAAAGTTATGAAAATTTTATATATATGGGAAAGAGAGAATCAGATAAAAAATAAAATATATGACTATTTAGAATAAAAAAATTGATTAACTTGTCTCAGAAGATTTGGTGATAGGTGTGGTTTCTACAAATTATACACTACAGAATTTCTGTTATTCTGATAATATAACAAGATGAAAGGAAGCTACTCAAAACTTTCATTGAGCCCAACTTCTTAAGACCCCAAACCCATTGTTTATAAGGTAAAGTCTCCCCATGATATTGGCTAATTCTCAAACCATTCCTTCTTAAAACTGCTTTTCCTTACTTGACATTCCCTTAAATACCTCTATGTGATGTATTAATACATAGAAATCCAAGAGTTGATCATTGTTATTGATATCCTAAATAAGGACATTATGCTTTTGTATTAGAGTTCTTTAGAAACAGGAGGAGAAAACTGAAGTAGGCTTGACAGCCAGCCATTGATTAAGCAGTTCAAGAAACAGACACTGTCTTACCCACCCTCTTTCCCCACACACATGTGGTTGATTCCAATATTACTAATCACAATGTCCAAAAGGAGAGAGAAAAAAATAGAAACACAGAGACAGAGACAGAGAGAGAAGAAAAGACTCTGCAATTGAGGCAGGTAGGGGGTGGGGGTGATGGAAGGAAACTTGGAGACCCTGGTGCTGGGAAATGTACACTGGTGGAGGGATGGGTCTTGGAATATGTGTGACTGAAATGTCATCATGAACAGCTTTGTAAGGATCTATTTAGTAAAAAAAATTAAAAAAACAGACACTGAATGTTGTAGTATGCCTTTTATTGACAACTAAAATATTCCAAGTTTATTTCTCTTCTTGACCTTAACATGACACATTAACAAATATTATGCGATGGAATTCTATGATACCGAGAAGGCCATGGAGATAAGGAAAACTAAACAAATGTGGATTTTTTTTGGTAGGTGTGTCTTTGGCACCAAGATAATGTCCCTATGCAATAACTTATTAGTTTACTATCTTCAGAAACTACTTTTCTATAGAATATCATACAAAGAACAACAAAATGGCAATGGATTCTAAATGATAATGGTTTGTGTTCAGTATACTATACTATCTGGTTAATATTCCTTCCAGCTGGGTGATTTCAATACTCCAATAATCTTTATTATTCCAATAATTTTATTATTCCAATAATTACTCCAAAATCCGATAATGGACTTCTCTCTGTTCTCTCTGTTCTCTCTGCCTTTATTTGCTATGGCAAGTACTTTCAGTTCTATATTGAATTGAAGTGGTGAGGTTGTGTCATGCCTGATCTTAGAGTGAAGGCTTTTATATTTTCCCCATTGAGTATAATGCTTGCTGTGGGCCTGTAGTAGATGGTTTTGATGACTATATTGAGAAAAGTCCCTTCAACTCCCACATTGTTGAGAGTTTTTATCATGAACAGGTGCTGGACCTTGTCAAATGGTCATCTGAATCTATAAATCTGATCATATCATTTTATGCTTTCTTTGATTGACATCATTTATTATCTTGAATGACTTGCAAATGTTAAACCTTTCTTGCATCACTGGGATGAAACCAATTTGGTATGGTGTATGATCATTTTTATGAGTTGTTGAATTGTATTTGCTCATAGTTTATTGAGGATCTTTAAATCTGTGTTTATCAGGGATATTGGTCTGTAGTTTTCTTCTCTCACAGTGTCTGTCTGATTTGGGTATCAGGGTGATATTTGCCTTGTATAAACTGTTTGAGAGTGTTTCTGGTTTTTTTTTCAATTTCATGGAAAATCTTGAAAAGGATTAGCAGAAGAGTCTCTTTAATGCCTTGAAAGAATTCACTAGTGAATCCATCTGGGCCAGAGCTTTTGATTTTGGGGGAGACTTTTGGTTACCATTTCAGTTTTCTTGATGGTGATTGATTTGTACAGGTATTCTAAATATTCTTGGTTCAGCCATGGAGGGGGGTTATAGGAATTTATCCATTTCTTCAAAGTTCCCTTGTTTCATGCCATAAAGATTTACAAAGTAGTTTCTGACGATTCTATATACTACTGTAGTTTCTATTATTATATCCCCTTTCATATTTCTGATTTGGTTTATTAGGTTTCTCACCCTTTGTTTCTTTTTGTGTCTTGCTAGTAGTTTATCAATCTTGTTTATTTTCCCAAAGAACCAGCACTTGGTTTCATTGATATTTTAAAGGACTGGTTTTTTTGTGATTACAGCTTATTGATTTCTGCTCTAAATTTCACTATTTACTTCCTCCTGTCTAGTTTGGTTTTGTTTTTTTGGGCATATTTCAAGATCTTAAGATGAGCAGTTAAGTTATTGATGTGGCTCTTCTTCTGTCCTGATGAACAGTTTCAGAGCAAACTTTCCTCTTAACACTGTTTTTGCAGTGTCCCACAAATCCTGGTAACCCTGTCCTCATTCTCATTAGTTTACATGAATCTTTCAATTTCCTCTTTGATGTGCTTTCTAATGGACTGGTTGCTCAATTGTGAGCTGTTTAATTTCCAAGTGTTTAATTTGATTTTCAGTTTTCATGTGTAACTAACTTCTATTTTAAATGCATCATGGTATTAAAGGACATTTGATTCAATTCCCATCTTCTTAATTTTATTTTTCTATGTTTTATGACCCAGCATGTGGTCTATCATGGAGAATGAGATCCTACCCAGGTAACCAGCTGGTGTCAGGGCTCCTTCCTGGAGCCGTGGCAGCTAATGCAGCCGCGAGTTATTCCCCTCCTCCATACCCCATAAGAATTATAAGTTACCCTCTTAGTTGGAATTTTCACTAGGTTAGCTTAATCAACAGAAACACATTCACCAATAACTCATTAAGCTCACCTCAGTTAATAATGCATCATAAGCAGAGAGTGTGAAGGGTTAAATCACAACACTGAGTATGAAGAGCTAAACCACACAGGTTACAATGATAAAGCAATGCAGAACCCCACCAAGTTTACTTATTGAAGAGACTAGCCTAGAAGACACCAACATCAATGAAGTGCTAGATAACCTCTCTGACAAAGAATTTAGAAGAGAACTACTGAGGATGCTTAGGGAGCTAAAAGAAACAATGAAAAGGAATGCAAATTAAAAATAAGAGGATTTGAAGGTAGAAATGTGGAAAATGCAAACAAAATTACAAAAGGAAATGTCAGACCTGAAAAACCTGGTAGGCAAATTGAAAAACTCAGTGGAAGGCCTCAGCAGCAGAGTAGCAGCTGCTGAAGACAGAATGAGTGAGCTCGAAGATGAAGTCCAGAGACTCTCCTGAAAAGAACAGAAAATGGAAAAGAGACTCATAATCCGGGAACAGATTGCAAAAGAAGATTGTGATGAAGCCCAGAGGAGTAACATAAGAATTATTGGAGTCTCAGAGGGACAGGAAGAAAACCCTGATGAAGAAGAAACTGTCAAAGACATCATTGCTATGACGTTCCCAGAGCTGAAGAAAACATGTGACCACATTCAGGAGGCCCGAAGGGTAACAACTAGAAGAATTCCAAATAAAAATACCCCAAGACATACTGAATAAAATGACCAAAACCCTAGATAGAGACAAAATTCTGAAAAGAGCAACATCAAAGAAAGAAATTGCCTATACCAAGAAAAAGATATTAAGGGAATTCAGATAGGAAATGAAGAAATCAAGCTCTCACTATTCCCAGATGAAATGATACTATACTTAGAGAACACTAAAGCCTCTACCAAGAAACTCCTAGAAGAAATAGACTCATATAGCAAAGGCTATAAAATAAAAACCCAAAAGTCCATGTATTTTCTATACACAAATAATGAAAGAGAAGAAAGTGACATGATAAAAGCAATCCTGTTCACAATTGTACCTCAAAATATCAAGTACCTCAGAATCATCTTAACTAAGGAGTTAACGGACTTGTAGAAAGATAAATGCAAAACACTACTTCAGGAAATAAAAGGGAACATGAAGAAATGAAAACATATCCCCAAGTCATGGATTAGAAGAATTAATACTGTCAAAATTGCAATACTCCCCAAAGCATTGTATAAATTCAATGTGACCCCTATAAGGATACCTATGAAATTCTTCAAAGAAATGGAGCAAACACTCATGAAATTTTTTTAACTTTTTATTAAATCACCATGTGGAAAGTTACAAAGATCTCAGGTTTATATGTCAGTTATACAATATTCAAACACCCATCCCTTCACCAGTGCCCATATTCCACCACCAAAAAACCCAGTATACCCCCCACCCCCACCCCCTACCCCCTACTGTATAACTAATGAATTTCACTTCATTTTTTCTTTACCTTGATTACATTCCATAATTCAACACAAAACTCACTATAGTTGTTGGAGTTTCCACCCAAGAGAGACAGACCTACTACATTTGATAATGAGTTTTTCATTGCTGGAAATGAAGAGATATGTAGCCCCACTGCTACAAGTACATAACTCTCTCTCTCTTTTTTTTTCCTTTTTCCTTTTCCCTTTTTTTTTTTCTTTTTCCCCCTCATCCCCCTTCCAGCGCCTCATAGTATGGTTTACGCCACGCCGCGTCGGCCAGCGTGGGGCTTTTGCTTAGTTCACAGTCCAGAGAGGTGGCTGCTACATTAAAAACCTTCAATATTTCAACAAAAACTTCTGTTATTATTTGGAGTTTCCCCCCCCCAAGTCAGACCTGTTCAAAAGGAACCGTTTCACATTGCTGACAATTATAAATATTAAGTCGCGCAGACGCAGCAGCGTCCGCACGGTTTTGGATTTCTGTATAAAGTCCAGGGAAAATTCTGCCAGAAATTACATAGCCCAGCTCACAGTCCCAGTGCATTGCTGTAAGAAGTCTCTGAATTCAAAGTCTTTAGGAGCAGAGGGTCCGATTCGCGCTCAGCGGCTCCGGATTTATCTGGGCCGAGGGCGTGCAGGTTACGCCCCCTTCCCATGAGTTCCTGGGAGCCCCAAAAGTAAAACCCGAATACCTCTGGGTTTGGAGTCTAGAAGATGGCGCCTGCCACGTGGGAGCCGCCAGCCCGCCCCTTTCCGTGCAGGAAGACAGGGTGGGGAGGAAACAAATGCACCCCCGGCAGTACAGAGTTGTAGCCCAGTTCGCAGTCCCAGTGCATTGTTATCGGATGCTGCGCTGGATGCCCGATGTGTTAGATCTCTGGAATCAAAGTCTTTAGGCGCAGAGGTTCCCCAATCATGAAATTCTTATGGAATAATAAGTTCCCACAAATAGCTAAAGCAATTCTTAGGAAAAAGAAAATGGGAGGAATCAAACTCTCTAACTTCAAACTCTATTACAAAGCAGTAATAATTAAAACAGCATGGTACTGGAACAAAGGCAGAGTCGCAGACCAATGGAACAGGGTTGAATATTCTGATACCTCCCACTAATATATGATCACCTAATCTCTGATAATGTTGCAAAAATGTTGCAGTAAGGTTTAACTTGAGAGTCGGAAGCATTTAAGACATACTCGCGAAAGAAGTACACATTTTTTGGGAGGATCACATAACTGTCTCCGGAGGTTTTTGTGTTGTAGCCTGCCAGAGAGCAGCTTGTTCAGCCCCCTTTTATTAACTAGGCTGATGGTTTATTTTGTTTGTTTTGTTTTGTTTTTAAATTTATTTTTTAATTAGTGAGTGACAGTGAGGGTACAGTTACAGATTCACACATTTTCATGCTTGTTTTTCCCTCATGCAATGTTTAAGAACCCATTCCTCCACAGTGTCCATTCTCTACCACCAATGAACCTAGTATCCCTCACATTCCCCCAGTCCCACCCCCCACCCCACCCTGCCTCTGTGGTGGGGCATTCCAATTTGATATCTCTCTTTCCTTTTGGATATTGTGGTTTGAAATAGGGGTATTGAGTGGTCATCCTATTCATTATCTAGTCTACTTTCAGCATGCATCTCCCTTCCCGCGCAGGATCTTCAATCACATATTACTTGGTGTTCACTTCTCTATCTGGGATGACTATCCCCCACTGTGTGAGGCCATCTTCCAAGCTATGGAGCCAACCTCCTGGTATTATATACTACCATTCTTGGGTATTAGTCTCGCACTCTGTTGTTCTATATTCCACAGATGAGTGCAATCTTTCTATGTCTGTTCCTCTCTTTCTGGCTCATTTCACTTAGTATGATACTTTCCATGTTGATCCGCTTATATTCAAAGTTCATGACTTCATCCTTTCTAACAGATGCATAGTATTCCATTGTATAGATGTACCAAAGTTTCTTTAACCAGTCATCTGTTCTCGAGCACTCGGGTTTTTTCCAGATTCTGGGTATTGTCAACAGTGCTGCGATGAACATATAAGTGCAGATGTCATTTCGACTATACTTTTTTGTTTCTCCAGGATATATTCCCAGAAGTGGTATTGCTGGATCAAATAGAAGCTCAATTTCTAATTTTTTGAGAAGTCCATATTGTTTTCCAAAGGGGCTGGACCATTCGGCATTCCAACCAGCAGTGTAGAAGGATACCCTTCTACCCACATCCTCTCGAACAGCAGTTAGTTTTGTACTTTTGGATGTGTGCCATTCTCTGTGGTGTGAGGTAGTATCTCATGGTGGTTTTGATCTGCATCTCCCTGATGATTAGTAATGTAGAGCATTTTTTTCATGTGCCCTTTGGCCATTCGTATCTCTTCTTGGAAAATTTTCTGTTCATTTCTTTGTCCCATTTTCTGATGGGGTTGGATGTTTTCTTCTTGTAGAGTTCAACCAGTGCTTTATATACCCTTGATATCAACCCTTTTTCAGATGGGTATTGGGTGAATATCATTTCCCATTCTGTTGATTGCCTTTGAATTCTGGTCACTGTATCTTTGGCGGTGCAGAAGCTTCTTAGTTGAATATAGTCTCATTTGTTCATCTCTGTTTCTACTTGACTGCTTAGTCCGTGTCATCTTTGAAGATACCTTTAGCTTTAATATCGTGAAGGGTTTTGCCGACCTTGTCTTTGAGGTACCTTATGGATTGTGGTCTGATGTTGAGGTCTTTAATCCATTTTGATCTGATTTTTGTGCATGGTGTCAGGTCAAGGTCTAAGTCCATTCTTTTGCATGTGGTTGTCCAGTTATGCCAGCACCATTTGTTGAAGAGACTTTCCTTGCTCCACTTCATATTTCTTGCCCCCTTATTAAAGATTAGATGATCATACATTTGGGGTTGTGTGTAGGGATATTCTGCTCTGTTCCATTCATTTGCGGCTCTGCCTTTGTTCCAGTACCATGCAGTTTTAATTGTTACTGCTTTGTAGTAAAGTTTAAGGTTGGGGAGGGTGATGCTTCCCAATATCTTTTTCCCAAGAATTGTTTTAGCTATCCGTGGGCATTTATTGTTCCATATAAATTTCAGGATTGCTTGATCCAATTCTTTGAAGAATGTCATGGGTATTCTTATAGGGATCGCATTAAATCTGTATAATGCTTTGGGCAGTATTGTAATTTTGAAAATGTTGATTCTCCCTATCTATGAGCAGGGGATATGTTTTCATTTCCTCATGTTCTCTTTTATTTCATGGAAAAGTGCTTTATAGTTTTCTTTGTAGAGGTCCTTTACTTTTTTAGGTAAGCTGATTTCAAGGTACTTGATTTTCTGGGGCACAATTGTAAACGGGATTTCTTTTTTCATGTCTCTTTCCTCTGTCTCATTGTTTGCATATAGGAAGGACATGGATTTTTGGGTATTGATTTTATAGCCTGCGACTTTACTGTACAGGTCAATTGTTTCTAAGAGTTTCTTACTAGAGCTTTTAGGCTTCTCTAGATATAGTATCATATCATCTGCGAATAGTGAGAGCTTGATTTATTCCTTTCCTATCTGAATCCCCTTAATATCTTTTTCTTGCCTAATGGCTACTGCCAGTAATTCCAGTACTATATTGAAGAGAAATGGTGAGTGTCGGCATCCTTGTCTTGTCCATGATCTTAGAGGAAAGGCCCTTAGTTTTTCCCCATTGATGATAATGCTTGCCATAGGTTCGTGGTAGAAGGCTTTGACTATCTTGAGGAAAGTTCCTCCAAAACCCATGTTGGTGAGAGTTTTTATCATGAACGGATGTTGGATCTTGTCAAATGCTTTCTGTGCATCTATTGATATGATCATGTTGTTTTTATTTTTACTTTTGTTGATATGATGGATTATGTTGATTGATTTCCGAATGTTAAACCATTCTTGCATCCCCAAGATGAATCCCACTTGGTCATGGTGTATGATCTTTTTGATGAGTTGTTGGATTCTATTTTCTAGTATTTTGTTGAGGATCTTCGCTACGGTTTTCATCAGGGATATTGGTCTATAGTTTTCTTTGTTAGTGGTGTCTTTGTTTGCTTTTGGTATTAGGGAGATATGTGCCTCATAGTAACTGTTCGGGAGGGTTCCTGTCTTTTCAATTTCCCGGAAAATCTTGAGGAGAACTGGCAACAAGTCTTCTTTAAATATTTGAAAGAATTCACTAGTGAACCCATCTGGACCTTGGCTTTTGTTTTTGGGGAGGCTTTTGATTATAGTTTTGATTTCCTTGATATTTATGGGCCTATTTGGGTATTTCAAGTCTTTTTGGTTCAGTCTTGGGAGATTGTAGGAATCAAGGAATTCGTTCATTTCTTTTAGGTTCTCTTGTTTTGTGGCACACAGACTTTCAAAGTAGCCTCTGATGATCATTTCAATCTCTTTGTTTTCTGTTGTGATGTCCCCCTTTTCATTTCTGATTCAGTTTATTAGGGTTTTGTCTCTCTCTTCTCTCTTTGTGAGTATTGCTAGCGGTTTATAAATCTTATTTATTTTCTCTAAGAACCAGCTCTTTGTTTCATTGATCTTTCTGATTGTTTTTCAGGTTTCCATACCATTAATTTCTGCTCTAAGTTTTATTATTTATTTTCTTCAATCTGGTTTGGGTTCCTTTTGCTTGCCCTCTTCTATGATCTTGAGTTGCGAAGTCAAGCTATGTATATAGGACCTTTCTTCCTTTCTGAGAAAAGCTTGCAGAGCTATAATTTTTCCCCTTAACACAGCTTTAGCTGCGTTCCATAGGTTCTGGTAGCTTGTGTCTTCATTCTCATTTGTTTCAAGTTATTTTTTCATTTCTTCCTTGATTTCCTTCGTGACCCACTCATTGTTCATTAGTGAGTTGTTTAATTTCCAAGTGTTTGATTTGGTTCTCCACGTCTGTGTGTGATTAACTTCCATCTTCAGTGCATCATGCTCTGAGAAGATAGTTGATACAATTTCTATCTTCCCGATTCTATTAAAGTATTATTTGTGACCCAGAACTTGGTCTATTTTGGAAAATGTTCTATGTGCGCTGGAAAAGAATGTGTATTCTTTCTTTTTGGGGTGTATAGCCCTGTATATGTCTATTAACCTAGGCTGATGTTTTAGCCAATGATATTCAGCCACATAGCCAGAATACCAAATTAACTCAGTCAACGGAAACAGTATCAAAGTCAGTTACACACCTGGAAGTATAGTCAGTTAAAGTAACAGTAACAGAAATACGACACTTACATACAAGCCTAGCTAGGCCTGAGATTATGGGATGTTGTACACCAACAGATAAGGTAAAAAGAAATATGAAGTGGAGCAAGGAAAGCATTTTTAACAAATTGTGATGGCAAAACTGGACAACTACATGCAAAATTATTTGCTCTGATCTCCACCATGTACAAAAGTAAGATTAAAATGGATTAATACCTCAACATCATACCTGAATCCCTAAGGTACATTGAAGACAAGGTCGGTAAAACCCTCCAAGACATTGAAGCCAACAGTATCTTCAAAGATGACACGCCATTGGCCAAGCAAGTGAAAACATATATAAATAAATGGGACTGTCTTAAACTAAGAAGCTTCTTCATCACAAAATATAAAGTGAACACAGTACAAAGATAGTCTAGAGAATGGGAAAGGATACTAACCCATTACCCATTTGATAAGGGGTTGATATCAAGGATATACCAGTACTGGTTGAACTCCACAAGAAGAAAACTGCCAGCCCGATCAAAACCTGGGGTGAGGAAATGAACAGAAACTTTCTCAAAGAAGAAATCTGAATGGCTCAGAGGCATATGAGAAAATGCTCTATATCACTAATCATCAGGGAGATGCAGATCAAAACAACTATGAGATACCACCTTACACCACAGAGACTGGCACACATTCAAAAAAACAAACACAACTGGTATAGGCGCAGATGTAGAGAGAAAGGGACTCTCCTTCACTGCTAGTGAGAATGCCAACTGAGTCAGCCCTTTTGGAAAACAATATGGACTATTCTCAAAAAATTATAAATTGAGCTCCCATTTGACCCAGCAACACCACTCCTGGGAATATATCCCGAAGAAGCAAAAATGTATAGTAGAAATGACATCTGCACTTGTATGTTCATTGCAGCACTGTTTACAATAGCCAAAATCTGGGTAAAAAACGGAGTGCCCAAAAACAGATGAATGATTAAAGAAACTTTGCTACACCTACACAATTGAATACTATTCAGCTGTTAGAAAAGATGAAATAATGAAATTTGTATATAAGTGGATCAACATGGAAAGTATCATGTTGAGTGAAATGAGTGAGAAAGAAAGAGACAGACATAGAAAGATCTCACTCATCTGTGGAATATGAAGTAGGGAGACTAACACCCAAGAGTAGTAGAGATAGAACCAGGAGGTCTGCCTCACAGCTTGGAAATTGGCCTCACATGCTGGGGGAACAAGCAGCTGAGATAGAGAAGGGAACACCTAGTAGAGAATGTTGGAGGACTCACTCGGGTTGAAAGCTGCTTGCCAAGAGTAGACTGTAGGCCAAACATGATGGCCACTCAATACCTCTATTGCAAACTGCAACATCCAACAGGAGAACAAAAGGGAATGCCCTGCTGTAGAGGCAGGGTGGGGTGGTGGGGGTTGGGGTTGGGTTGGTGGGAGGGATACTGGGAGCATTGGTGGAGGAGAATGGGCACTGGTGAAGGGATGTAAGCTAAATGCAATCATGAAAGTTCATAAGTTTGTAACTGTACCTCATGGTGATTCACTAATAAAAATTTTAAAAGATGCCTATGAAGCGGCACCCTTAATATTCACAGCCAACTTGTCTGATGAAACCCCATGGCCCGAAATTAGTGGTGGGATTTAGTGAAAAAAACTCAATGAAATAAATGCCTCACCAAAATACTTTACCCAGCTAGACTCTCATTCATAACAGAAGCAACAACACACAGTTTCACAGATAAACAACAGCTCAGGAGCTTCATAGACTCAGGACCATGGTTATAAGAATAACTGAATGGGCTACTTTAAGACAAGACAAGCCCCTCAAGTACACCAAATTTCAGCAGAAAAATAGGACAAAACCCCATAACAATAATCTCTCTCAACATCAATGGGGTAAAGGCATTAATTAAAAGACACAGAGTGGCAGGATGGATTAGAAAATTGAACCCAACATTCTGTTGCCTGCAAGAAAAAAACACATCTCGGCAGTCAGACCAAACACAGGCTCAAAGTCAAAGGCTGGAAAACAATCTTACAGGCAAACAACTCCCATAAATAAGCTGAGCTAGCCAATCTAGTATCAGACTACATTGATTTCAGACTGAAGAAGATCAGAGGAGACATTGAAGGTCATTTCTCATCTATCAAGGGATCTGTACGACAGGAAGAACTTACAATAATATATATATATATATATATATATATATATATATATATATACACACCTAATGAGGGACCAGAAAAGTACTTAAAACAACTACTCATAGACTCAAAGAAAGACATTGATAACAACACTTTACTAGTGGTAGACTTCAACACCGCTTTGCTTTGTCACGTCTTGATAGATCAACCAGACTCAAGCTTAGCAAGGGCATACTTCATCTGAGGGAAGAAATGGAAAAAAAGGAACTTAGTAGATATATACAGGATACTTCACGCTCAAAAACTGAATGCACATTCTTCTCAAGTCTGCATGGAACATTCTCCAAGATAGACCACATGCTGAGCCACAAAACATGCCTCCATAAAATTAAGAAGATAGAGATTGTATCAATGATCTTCTCAGTACACGATGCGCTGAAATTAGAAATAAATCACACACAAACAGAACACTAAGTCAAACACTTAGAAATTAAACAGCTCACTATTGGATAAGTGGCGTAGAAAGGAAATCAAAGAGGAAATCAAAAGATTCCTGGAAACGAATGAAAATGAGGAATCAAGTTACCAAAACTTATAGGACACAGCAAAAGCAACATCTGTGTTAAGAGAAAAGTTTATAGGTCTACAAGAATTCCTCAGGAAGGAGGAGCGAGCCCACATAAGTACCTTAACCTCACAGCTTAAGAACTTGGAGAATGACCAACAAAAGGAACCGCATCCGAACAGGAGGAAGGAAATAATAAAACTCAAAGCAGAAAGAAAACAGATGGAAACCCAGGAAACAAACCAAAATTTCAATGAAACGAAAAGCTGGTTCTTTGAGAAAATATAGAAGATTGATAAACCTCTAGCAAGACTCACAAAAAAGGCAGTGAGAAAACCCTAATAAACTGAATCAGAAATAAAAAAGGAGACATTACAACTGAAACTACAGAAATTCAAAGAATCTTCAGAGATTACCTTGAGAAGCTTTATGCCACGATACATGAAAACCTCAAGGAAATGGATAAATTTCCAGATTCCTATAGCATCCCAAAGCTGAACCAAGTCTGCAAGTCTGAACCAAGAAGACCTGGAATACCTGAACAGACCTATCAACATCAAGGAAATTGTAATGGTAATAAAACGTGTCCCCAAACACAAAAGTTCTGGCCCAGATGGATTCACTAGTGAATTCTTCCAACTCTTTAAAGATTACGTACTCCCAATCCTCTTAAGCTTTTCCATAAATTGAAGTATCAAAAACACTTCCAAACAGTTTCTATGGAGCACATATCACCATAATACCAAAAGCAGACTGAGATAGAACAAAAAAGAGAATTACAGACCGATATCCCTAATGAAAACAGATGCAAAGATTCAACAAAATATTAGCAAATAGAATCCAATGACTCATCAAAAAGATCATACACCATGACCAAGTAGGATTCATTTCAGGGATTCAAGGACAGTTTTATATTCACAAGTCAATCAAAATAATTCATCATATCAATAAAAGAAATAATGAAAATCATACGATCATAGCACTAAATGCAGAGAAACATTTGACAAGATCCAGCACCCATTTATGATGAAAATTCTCAGAAAAATGGGCATTAAAGGAACCTTTCTCAATATAGTCAAAGCCATCTACCACAAGCCCACGGCAAGTTTCATTCTCAATGGGGAAAAACTAAAAGCCTTCCCTCCAAGATGGGGCACCAGACAAGGTTGCCTGCTTTCACCACTCCTATTCAATATAGTACTGGAAGTCATGAACATAGCAGTTGGACAAGAAAAATATGTCATGTGCAAACAGATAGGAATGGAAGAGATCAAGCTACCACTAATTGCAGACGATATGATAATGTACTTAGAAAACCCTAAAGACGCTACAGAAAAGCTCCTAGAAACAATAGGTCGATTTAGTAAATCTACAGGCTACAAAATCAACACCCAAAAGTCCATGACTTTCTTATATACAAATAATGAAAGAGAAGAAAAAGACATAAAAAAAATCACTTTCCCAATAGTACCTCAGAAAATCAAGTACCTTGGAATCAGCTTAACCAAAGAGATGAAGGTCCTATACAAGAAAAATTACAAAATACTCCTTCAAGAAATAAAGGAGGACACGAGGAAATGGTGACTCATCCTCTGCTCAAGGATAGGGAGAATTAACATTATCAAAATGGCTATAATGCCCAAAACACTATACAAATTTAATGCGGTCCCTATCAGGAAACCCATGACATTTTTCAAAGAAATATACAAAACACTCCTGAAATTCATGTGGAACAGTAAACCCCCACGAATAGCTAAGGCAATCCTTGGGAAAAGAAGATGGGTGGCATCACCTTCGCCAACTTCAGACTCTACTACAAAGCAGAAGTAATTAAAAAAGCATGATATTGGGCTAGAAACAGACCTGTAGACCAATGAAACAGAGTTGAATATTCTGTAACAGACCCGCAAATATATGGCCACTTGATCTTTGACAATGGAGCAGGAAATGTGAAGTGGAACAAGGAAAGCCTCTTCGACAAGAGGTGCTGGGAAAACTGGACAGCTACCTGCAAAAAATGAACTCCGACCTCTGTCTGTGGACACGCACAAATGTCAGGTCAAAGTGGATTAAAGGCATCAATATCAGACATAAATTTATAAGGTACATAGAGGAAAACGTAGGCAGAACTCTCCATGACATTGAAACTAAAAGCATCTTTAAAAGATGAAACAGCACTGACCATTCAAGTGGGAGCAAACTTAAACAAATGGGACTATATCAAACTAAGAAGCTTCTGCACTTCTTAAGAAACAGTGACCAAAATACAGAAAGAGTCCACAGAATGGGAAAGGATATTTTCCCAATACCCATCTGATAAGGGATTAATATCCAGGATGTACAAGACACTAGTAGAATTGTACAAGGAAAAATCCTCTAACTCTTAAAAAAATAGGGAGAAAAAATGGACAGAAGTTTCCTCAAAAAATGAATATAAATGGCCAAAAGGCACATCAAAAAATGCTCCACATTGCTAGTCATCAGGGAGATGCAAATCAAAACAACAATGGCATATCATCTCACACCACAGAGACTGACACAGATTCAAAAGAACAAAAGCAACCAATGCTGGTATGGATGTGGGGGAAAAGGGAGGCTTACTCTTGGTGGTAATGCCTACTGGTCCAGCCTTTCTGGAAAACAATATGGACAGTCCTTCAAAAACTAGAAATTGAGCTTCCATATGACCCCGCAATACCACTTCTGGGACTATATCCCGAGGATACAAAAATAAGCACAGTAGAAATGACATCTGTACCTATATGTTCATTGCAGCACTGTTCACAATAGCCAAAATCTGGAAACAACCCAAGTTCCCTAGAACAGATGACTGGTTAAAGAAACTTTGGGACAACTACACAATGGAATACTATTCAACTGTTAGGAGAGATGAAGTCATCAATTTTGCTTATAAATGGATAGACTTGAAGAGGATCATGCTAAGTGAAATGAGTCAGGAAGAGAGGGACAAACATAGAAGGATTGCACTCATTTGTAAAGTATAGAATAATATCACGTTAAGCTGACACCCAAGGACAGTAGATACAAGGGCCAGGAAGATTGACCCATAGCTGGTAGCCTGCTTCATGAGTGGATGGGAGAAGGCAGATGGAATAGAGAAGGGATCACTAAGAAAATGATGGCTGGAGGAATCATTTGGGATGGGAGATGTGTGCCAAAAGTAGAGAAGGACCAAATATGATGATCTCTCAGTGTCTGTGTTGCAAGCTATGATGCCCAAAAGTAGAGAGAGAGTATGGGGAATATTGTCTTCCATGGGGAGGGTGGGAAAGGGGCATTATAGCGGGGATATTGGTGGTGGGTAATGTTCACTGGTGGAGGGATGGGTGTTCGATCACTGTCTGATTGTAACCCAAATTTGAAAGCTTGTAACTATCTCATGGTGATTCAATAAAATTTTTAAAAAACGAATGGAATGCCTCCAGTTTCTTACGTTTTGTATGGTTTTAGGTGTATATGGTCTTTTATGATTCCACCCAAACTTTATATTCAACTGTTCTAAGTCTTTGAATAATTTTCTGTGAATTTGTATAGGGATTACATTGAGTCTGTGGAGTATTATAGGTATGATTATTATTTTTGACAATATTTATTTTTTCAATTCATGTGTATGGAATGTTTTTCCATTTACTAGTCTTTTTCAATTTATTTCTTAACTATGTTAATGTTTTCATGGTGTAGGCCTCTCATGTCTTTTGATAAGTTGATTCCTATGTATTTGATATTTCTGGACACTATTTTAAATCTACTGAACTTTTGATCATTTTCTGCTCTGATTTATTATTTGCATACAGGAAACCAATTTTTGTGTATTGACTTTGTAGCTGACCACTCGCTGTGTTGGTTTATTGTCTCCAAGACTGTGGACTCTTTAGAATCTTCAATGTATGTCACCATGTCATATGCAAATAAACACAATTTGATTTCCTCTTTTCAATTTTGGACCCCTTTGATTTCCATTTTTTGCTTGATTGTTGTTTCAAGTACTTCTAGTATAATGTCTAATGTTTAATGAGGACAGTGCACATCCTTGCCTTGTCCATGATCTCAGGGGGTGGGAATGCTTTCAGTTTTTCACCATTAAAAATAAACTAGCCTTGCTATATATATCTACTACGACCCTGGGAAAGTTTTCTTCTTCCGCCCCTATTTCATTGAGGGCATTTTCCTATCATGAATGAGAGTTGGCTCCTATCAAATGCTTTCTCTGTATTGATTGATATTATTATTGATTTCTATTTTTCCTTTTACTTATGTGATTTATTCTGTTAATTCAGTTGTGTATACTGAATCATCCTTGCATCCCTGGCTGAATTCCACTTGATCATGATGTATGATTTTTTAAAATTCGTTGAGGATTTTTCATTTATATTCATTGAGTTTGGCCTAAAATTTTCAGTTTTGGTAGTACTTCTGTCAGCTTTCAGTAGAGTGTCATGTTAGCTTCATAGCAGTATTAGGGAAAATTACTGGGTCTTTGATATTTTGAAAGTACTTAGGGATCAATGGCAGTAAGTCATCTGAAAGTCTGATAGAACTCATCAGTAAGCACATCTGGACCAGGACTCGTGTTCTTAGAGAGATTCTTAATTTCTGTTTCAATACCTTCTTTTTGATTGGCTTATTCAGGTTTTCTACTCCCTTCTCATTTTGTTTTGAGACTATGTTCTAAGAATATATTTATTTCTTCCAGTTCTTCAACTTAATACCACAGTATTGTTCACAGTATGCTTTCATGATGTCTTTGGTTTCTGATGGCTTTATGAAATTTCCCTTTTTCATTTATGTTTGATATATTTGAACACTTTTTCTTTTATCCTTGTGAGTCTAGCCAAAATTTTGTTTACCTTGTTTATTCTTTCAAAGAACCAGCTCATGGTTTTATTCTTTTTTTTTTGCTGTCTTGGTCATTGATAAATCATATCATTGATTTATGCTCTGGTTTTTATTATTCCCTTTCTTCTGATAATCTTTGGATTCATTTCTTATTCCTTCTCCAGATATGCACTTAGGTTATAGATTTTATATTTAACTTCTTTCCTTATGTATGCCTGTAGTGCTATGCTTTCCCTCTAAATATTTCTATTGCTGTGTCTCAGATA
This sequence comes from Sorex araneus, assembly GCF_027595985.1. NCBI lineage: Eukaryota > Metazoa > Chordata > Mammalia > Eulipotyphla > Soricidae > Sorex > Sorex araneus. Next base: position 146,231,462 of record NC_073313.1, read on the forward strand.
TTCTTTTTCTTTTTTATAGAACACAACAGCAATACTCAGGGGCTTCTCTGGGGATACTTCTGGCTCTTCACTCAGGAATTACACCTGGAGATGCTCAGCAGATCATATGGAATGGCAAGGATCAAACTCAGGTACACTGCATGTAAGGCAAACACCGTACCTGCTATACTATCATACTGCCCCCATGTTCCATATATTTTTTATAACTTATGTTTATTATCATTAGCGTCAAGAAATATTTTTAGTTTTCTCCTCAATTTACTCTCAACTGTTATTTAGCTGCTTGTTTGTCAGTCTCCAGGTTTAGGATTTCCTCATATATATAGTTTTTGGCTTTTTGGGTCACACCCGGTGATGCACAAGGGTTACTCCTGGCTCTGCACTCAGGAATTACCCCTGGTAGTGCTCAGGGGACCATATAGGATGCTGGGAATAGAACCCGGGTCGGCTGCATGCAAGGCAAACGCCTTCCCCACTGTGATATCGCTCCAGTCCCCAGATTTCCTCATATTTTTATGGCTACTTTCTATCTCTGTCAAATTGTGGTCTGATAGGATATTTGGTACAAATTTATGTTAGTGAATTTATATGTTTGACTTATTTCCTAATTAGTACACAATCTTTCCGAGAGTATGTTCTGTGTGCACTAGATAAGAATGTGTAGTTTTTTGAGGATGGATACCTCTGTAGGTGTACATTTGTCCCAACTCTTCTAGGTTTTCATTGAGGGATCTTGTGACTTTATTGACAGTCTATCTATACAGTGATGACAGTGGAATGGTCAAGTCTTCCAGTACTCTGGTGTTTTCATCCATGTGTTTCTGTAGATTTGTGAGAAAAATGCCTTATAAACTTTCTTGACATAATATTTAGTGAGTATATATTGATTAGATATAATTCTTCTTGATCTGTATTTCACTTTACCAGTAAGTAGTATTTATTTTGGTCTCTAATTCATTTCTTTAGATGGAATGTAATTTGCTTTAAGTATTGCTGTTTCATCTTTTATTTTGTTTTCCAATAGATTTTATGATAATTTTTCATTCATTTACTTTGAGCTCATGTGTTTCCTTTGATTTTAGATGTATTTCCTATAAGCAGCAAATGGATGGATTTTGTTTCTTGTTCCATCCCACCACTCTGTCTTTTGACATAAGAGTTTGGTAAATTAATATTCAGAAATACTGTTGAACAAAGGACAGTACTGCTATCTGCTCTATGGCAGAGTTGTGTCAACAACTAGCTATTTGGTTTATATAAGTGATCTTTCAGCATTTCATTCTGGGGTAGTTTAGTTATAACAAATGTTACCAACTCATGCTTGTCTGAAAATGTTTTTATCCCTCCCTCCCATTTAAAAGACAGCCTTTGTTTGTTTGAGAATATTTGTATCCTTCCCATTCATAACATTGCAAGAGTAGTGAAATCTAGGTTGAAAGTTTATTTCTTCAGTCAGTAATTTGAACATGTCATTCCATTCATTTCTTACCTGTACTCTTTAATATGAGACATGTGTTGTGATTATTATATTGCTTTGAATATAAAGTATCTCTTCTCTCTTAATGCGTTACAAAGTTTGTCTCTTTCTTTTTACCATTTTGAATACTATTTGTCTCTTTGTTTTTTACTGTTTTGATTACTATATGTGTTGGCACTGTTCTGTTTGAGAGTCTACTTTGTTTGGTAATCTTTGGGTTTCTTGAATCTGTACAGCAGTCCCCTTCCAGAGACTGAGAAAATTACTTACTATTATCTCTCCCCTCACTTCTTTTTCCCCTTTCTTTTGTTCTCATCTTATGGTATTCATATAATTCAGTTATTACTCCTCTTGCTGTTGTCCATTAAGTACCTTAGATTCTCTTCTATTACTTTGCTCTCTTTTCTTTTACTATTTCCTTATCAAGGCTGGCTTGTATTTTGTCTTCAAGTTTGTCTATTTGTGACATGTGAAATTCTGCTTCTATGACATACTAGTGTGTTCTTTTAAGTCATTCCATTCTGTTTGAATTGAATGTCTCATTCTCTAAACAGTTCTCTTTGAGTTGCTTGAGCTTCTCATCTAGTGATTGCTTAATTTCAATTGCCAGTGCTTTCTTAATTTCTGTCAACAATGAGGTGAGTGTTGATTTAAGGTACTCCGACCAGGCTGAAGAGTTTTGATGGGTTTGAGGATCTGCCTGACTTTCTATCTCTGTAGGCCACAGCATCTGAGTTCCTTTATTTCCCATTGTTTTTGAGTAACAGGTGTTAGTGAGGTTTAGATTCCCTATTACTTAAGAAGTAATCTGCTCAACTGTTTGTCTCAGAGGACTACTGATAACATCTCTGCTTTCGAGATTATTTCACTTGCCAAAAAGTACTATTTGAGTCTGACAAGGGAATCTTCAACTAGTTATTCTGTTAAATAAGATATATGGATGTATACTACTCAAGAACTAAGATTGTCACAATCCAACTGCCCCCAATGTGAGGCTATGTGCAGTAATACTTTTGCATTGCTGGTTTGGAGTTTTGAGGTTTGGTGATTGTCATCAGGTGGGTAAATATCTAGAGTAGAAGCAGAGAACTGGATGATCACCAGTGATGAGAGTCCTAGGCTTGGTTATTGCAGGTGGGGGAGGCCGCCAAAACAAATTACAGCAAAATAAATGATTAACACAATTAAATGACAATCAATGTAATGTAATTACATACTTATAATGCAATTATAATGCAATAATAAATGATAAAGTACCCAATAAACACTTTCTCTCAAAGATACAAGAATGTGGGGCTGGAACAATAGCACAGCAGGTAGGGATTTTGCCTTGCACACAGCTGACCTGGGTTCAATTCCCAGCAACCTATATGGTCCCTCAAGCACCACTAGGAGGAATTCCTGAGTGAAGAGCCAGGAGTAAACTCTGAGCATTGCCGGGTGTGACCCGAAAAGCTAAGAAAAAAAGATACAGAAATGTTACACAAAAAAGGTACTGAATATCCCCAGTCAAAAATTTGTTGCAGTTTATGTAATACACATATAAACCTATTTTTGGAACAGTGCTCAGAGCTTAATTCTGTCTCTACTCTCAGAGATCACTTCTGGCTGTGTTCAAGGAAGCTTATGGTATGCTGAGATTGAATGAGGTTAAGCCATGTGCAAGGCAGGCACCCTATCCACTGTGCCATCACTCCAGCCCAAGGCAACACAGGTATAATAGTGTTGAAACTTATGGTGTTGAGGTACAAAGTTTGTCCACAATATTGTCACCAAAGTGTCCACAACCCTCTATCTTATATCATTTCTGGATATCACCAGATTTTAATGAGATATCCAAATTGTAAACACAATGAAATAGAGCCTCACTTTAGTCAGTGTATATAGTAAAATCAAATGCAGTTGAGCATGTGTGTGTTTTCATAAAACGAATAAGAAGCTCAAGGCTCTCTCTCTCTGCCTGTATTCCGTGGTCTCGGGCCACTTCCCCACCCGAGAAGGCCAATGCCAAGAGCGGACAAAGGAGGAAATAAGAGCCAGTCTGGTTGGTAATCAGTTTCCATTTATTCCATTCTCCCCACAAGCTTGTTCCAGTCTCACTAAGCTTCCGATTCCAGTCTCTTCCGGTCCCCTTTGCTAGTCTCTTCATGCTTGTACTTGCAGTCCTGGTCTATCTAGTCTCTCCCACCCTCCAAACCTTGGCAGTAGCAACCACACCCAGATCAGGTAGCACAATCAACATACCAAAGCCCTTCCTGATCTTTTGTAGCCAAGAGATCTGCTCAAGGGCAAAATACCATATAAGGTGTGTTTCCCCTTTCCTTAGTCCAATAGCCATTTAAACATTAATCTTAATTTTACTTCTTAATAATATTAGTCATTTTGTATGGACACAGTAAGAGATACATTAAACTTATAGGATGGCTCTCTTGGGGGCATCTCGCTATAGATCTCAGACTACAGCACTCAGGCCAGATTAGTTTTTCCTAATCCTAGCAGGTACCCCTCCCCCTGCTAGGATTAGGAAATTCTAACCTGGTCTGAGTACTGAACTAACACTGCGGATAGGGCATTTGCCTTGCATGCGCTGACCTGGGTTTGATTCCTCCGTCCCTCTCAGAGAGCTGGCAAACTACTGAGAGTATCCTGCCTGCACAGAAGAGCCTGGTAAGCTACACATGGAGTATTCAATATGCCAAAAATAGTAACAAGTCTCGAAATGGAGACGTTACTGGTGCCCACTTGAGCAAATCAATGAATAATGGGACGACAGTGCTGCAGTGCTAATCCTAGCAGGGTCCTAATCTGGTTGTTACTTTTTGGATCGTGACAGAATTTGTCCATGACAAATTAAGCATTATGGCGCTTTGGCTTGGCCCACTTCGATGCCAGGGTAGCTCACAGCTTGTTCTGGGTCCATCCAGTCCCTCGTCAGGACCCTGCTTTTGAAGTACTAGGAAGTAAGGGCAACTGAGGTTTAGGTTGAGAAAACAGATGCTCTGAAGTGAATATTATTTGGAATCAATTAAATCCCAAATTACAAAAGCATAGCATTAACTGTATTCCTGTGTCTATACAAAAAGGACATTGCTCTGAATTAACTATGCAAAGGACATAAGGAGAAGAGAAAAGCAATATTTACAAGTTGAGAGAGTCTGGTTAGGAGATAAAGGTGATTGACTGGTTAGGGAGCAGAACACAAAGAAAGAGGTTAGAGATAAACACAGATGAATGGGAGTGACTCAGGAGCACTGTGATGGGTGTAACCCAATAAACCTAAGCTCCCTGTGGCAAGGCAGAAATGACAAAACAGTGTTATCCTACACATGTGTAGAAAGTATATCCTAGTAAACAGTTGGTTGGAATGTTAATTGCTGTAGCTCAGTAGGAAACAAGAAAACAATATATAGGATCCTAAAAATTTAAAATATTACTATCCTAGAAATTTTAATATACAATTAACCACCGTATGATTCAAAAATTCTACTTCTGAAAATTCACCTACTTACCTAAAAAGTATCTGAACTCAATGATGAGTGTAGCATTATTTACAATATCATTCCTCATCTATTTGCTCAAGCGGGCACCAGTAACATCTCCATTGTAAGCCTTGTTGTTGTTTATGGCATATTGAATATGCCACGGGCAACTTGCCAGGCTCTGCTGTGTGGGAGAGATACTCTTGGGAGCTTGCTGGGATCTCCGAGAGTGGGGGAGGAATTGAACCCTGATTGGCCGCGTGCAAGGCAAACGCCCTACCCTCTGATCTATCACTCCAGCACCAAATTAAATGAGATAAGACATATAAAGTTCAAGTTGGTTCCTGACAGGTTGTGGCGCTTAATAACTTAATTTCTTTTTCTGTTCCTGTTTACATTATTGAAGTATTTAAAATTAAATATACCATTTTAATGCTTAATTAATATGTGGTAAGATAAAGAACTACTGCCATAAAAGTATATAAAGCCTTATTGTTTTAGAGTATCTTCACAAATATCTTACATAATAATCACAATGGTATTAAGAGCAGTTGTGACTGGATTTACTTAACAATAGAAGAAAATGGAGCTCAGATTTTCAGCTGGCAAAAGGCAAGCTAGACCTAGAAGCAAAATCCCATTACTTTTCAGTCCAATGATCCAATTAATGCATTTTAATTTTTACTAAATAACTTTTAATATTAACTCTATGTAGAGTCATTCATAAATCAGCAGCACATATTCAAGTCAAACACAATTTCAAGCTTTTTATAAGGTTTTTAAAAATTATATAGTTGACAGTATTTTATACTAAGGTAGAACAAATCTATAAAAGTTTATTATTAGTTTTTGTAAGGTGAAACTTAGACACCAAACAGACATAAAAAATAATATGTAAAACATAATAATTTCAATTGAAAACTGGCTTTAAAACATTATTTAGAAAATGATAAAAGAAATATTATACAGTAAAATATCCTGGTCTTTCACAAAACAAGCTTAAGGGAATTTTAAAAAATTAGTAACTGGTATTTAAAAAAATTAGTAACTGACATTATGGCTTGAACTCTAAACTTGAATTTCTCTTAACCTGAAAATTCAAACGATAGAAGTAAAATACAAGGAAAAAAGAACGTGTATACTGGTCAATAGCCCTTTCTTACAAGCCCTTTCTTACAAGAGAAAATACACATTATGTATTATATAAGGTTTCTTTAATAATAAGACATGCATCCACATTTACAATAAGCTGAGATATAGAAATTTTTCCTGTTAGCGTTATAGATGGAGGGATAACACAGCGGGTAGGGCATTTGCCTTGTACATGGTCAACCTGGGTTTGATTCCTCCATCCTTCTCGGAAAGCCTGGCAAGCTACAGAGAGTATCCCGCCCACATGGCAGAGCCTGGCAAGCTATTCATGATGTATTTGATATGCCAAAAACAGTAACAAGTCTCACAATGGAGACATTACTGGTGCCCACTCGAGCAAATTGATGAACAGCAGGACAACAGTACTACAGTGCTACAGTTTATTTTTAATTTAAAAATGAATCAACTCTTAATTCCCCATGGTCATCACTATCCCTCCCCCACCTCACCTCTCTCTCTCTCTCTTTCTCTCTCTCTCTCTCTCTTTCCTCTATCCCTGTTTCTCACTCTGTCTCCTTTTTAAACTGAAATACACAGTTGCGAAGCTGTTCATGATGGGGTTTTGGTCATACAATGTTCCAACACCATCTCTTCACCAGTGTACATTTACCACCACAAGTGTCTTCAGTTTCCCTTCCTCCTACTCCACATTATCACTTTATGGCAGGCATACTTCTTCTCTTTCTCTCTCTCTTTCTCTCCCCACTTTTTTCTCTCTCTCCTTTCTTTTGGGCATTGTGGTTTTCAGTACAGGTACTGATAGGTTATCAGGTATATTCCTTTGCCTACTTTGAGCATTAATTCCTTTTTTAAAATTCTATTTTTATAATATCACAATAATTTATAGCATTCAATATTGCAATGTTGCATGAACGTTCAAGCGGTCAGAGACAAGGAACTAGGAAAAAATGTATGTCATGGAGGGTCTAGGTTCTCTTTGACTCTTAGACATACATCTATATTCCTCATAGTCATCCCACAAGTTCAAACTTTTACTGAACTTAATACAACATGATCTCCAAGTTTCAACACTAGTTACCAAACATCTCATTTAACATGACAAAACTACTCTGCAGTATCATTTCAAAAGCATTACATAAGTTCTATAGATATCCAAAATAAGCTTTAAAGATGCTCACAATGAGAGTTCTTACAACATATATTCACTTGGCCAAAGTTCACTTCACATAAGAAATTAACCAGGGTACATCTTAGAATTCTGATTTATAGAAAAACAGATAAAGATTAAAACACTCATGGATTACCATAAAACATTAAAGATTTCACACTTGTGTATGAAGGTCTCTGAAGGCCAGGTTGATACCTGGTGACAAAGCTTTGCATGGAATAAAGTTATCCAAATAATAACATGCACTTTCACACACTGGACAGACTGATTAACAGTCAGTAAAAGTTCCCACATTTTCCATGAAATTCTCCATTCTTCTCAAACTTTAACCAAGGTGCAATGCTATGGCTTCAGACCATCAGGCTGACACCTGAGATTAATCTATTGTAATTCTTTGCTAAGTAGCTCTAGGAATTTTAGTTACCAAAGTCTCAGAGATCAAGTAAAATACCATTAAAATAAGTTTTGCAACCAAATTTATAACTTTATTAACTCATGTTTTAACTAAACCATTACTCTTTGAACCTGTTTTAACGACAATTATTTCAGCTCACATTCTAATAATCCAATGCAGATGCATATGTACATTGACACAACAGCATAAGACCTTTTAAACCATCAATCTTTTATTAAACATGAGTAATCCTTCTTTGGCTTAAGTTCAATAGTTCTTTTACCTTAATTATTTCAAATCATGAGCTTTCAAACTAATAATTTCACAATACAAATATGATTTCAGACACAGAAACCCTTTGGGTTTTTTTTAACCAAACGTTGATGTTAGCATAGAAAAACACTTGGACTGTCAATGTTTATGGAAACATAGAAAACTTTGTTTATTTTGATGGTTCCTGTACCTCTGTTGCTTGCAAAACAGCTAAATTCCTCATTAAGATTGGCTGAGGCTTGTAAGATAAAATCTTGCATCCTCAGAACTCTTATTTCACTTTAGTTTTAGGCGCTACTTCCACAGCTCTTCCTAGACAGTAACAGATTCTGAAGTTCAGAATTATAACTGTCAATAGCCATTAATGTTCTTCCAATAAGAGACCTAGATTGAGACTTTTGCTTTCTCTGTAGGCTCAACATTCCAACACCAATCCTACCACCATTACACCTTACCCATCACCATTATTTTGAATTTTACCAACCACCACCCAAGTCTGCCCGAATAGCAGGCCCTAAATAATTTATGTTGTAGTGCTTGTTTTGAATAATTCTCTTATAATGATCAAAAAGATTCCTTAGAATAAAGTGTGTGAAGATTGTTGTATTTCACAATGGAGCTATTGAGCTCTTACATAAGAGATTATTAACATGCTGTTAAAGGATGAACCTTACGTGCTAATATTTTTTTTTAATTTAGATTTGTTGCGGGTTTTGTTACTGAGTTTTTCAACAGATTCATTCATGGATGAGGCTTGTCTGAGCCCATAGATATTGGTCACGAGCATGGTGGTGATTAGGTTCTGGAGGGTTTTGGCTGCTGGGAATCTGTTTGTGTGGGGGAACTCATCCATCCCCCTCCAGGGTGCCCAGGATATGAGGTCCAGCCTGGCCCAGGGTCTGGAGGAATCTCTGCAGAGCTTTCAATTCTTGTCCATAATGATGATCTGTGTTCTTCTTTTCCCTTCTAAACTAAAAATTTTCTTTTTGTGTGTCATATCATAGGATGTGTAATATGTGAATTTCTTTTACGTCTATACAAGGAAATGAATTGTTCAAAACTCTAGGTTTTAAATATGAACAATGTTCAACAGTGTTGAAAAAACTTGCCAGTGTTTGCATATTTGAATACAGATTCTATTTGATTTATTGACTGCTGAACCTCTATTTTACATTCGTCGCTGTTCTAAGGTTATGATAGTTCAGTCACAGACCTGTCCACAGTGAACTTAGGCTCTTCTTAGTGTGTTCAGGGCTAAATCACTCTCCTCCCATCCCACCTGGTCAATGATTATGGGTGAAGGAAGGAAAGAACGGGGGCCACCGATCTGGTTGGTAATCAGCGGCAATTTATCGAAGTCTCACAATGTTAGTTACAGAGAAATCATAAAGGCTTGGAGGTAGCAGTTACACATAGGTGTGATTGAACATTATCGTATATAATGAACAGATATAAAGCCCTTGCTTGAGGGGAAGTTCTTCCAGGAGATATTCAAGTACAAAAATCTCATCCTGTTAGATCCATCCAAGGGCATAACTCCATTTAAGCACTGTCTTCCCGTTGTTTATGGATTTGCTTGAGTGGGCACCAGTAATGTCATCATTGTGAGACTTGTTACTGTTTATAGCATATCGAATACACCATGGGTAGATTGCCAGGCTCTGCCGTGCTGGCAGGATACTCTTGGTAGCTTGTCCGGCTCCCCGAGAGGGACAGAGGAATTGAACCCTGGTCGGCAGCATGCAAGGCAAATGCCTTACCTGCTGTGCTATCACTCCAGTCCATTTAAGGGTTTATTATTATCGCCTTTCCTTGACCTGTATGCATTTAAACAGCCATATTAAATTTGCTTCTTAATAATATTTCTAGGCTTTTTGCATGGACACAGTAAGAGATATATTAAGCTTCAAGTGTGGCTCTTCCTGAAAATATCTCGGTATACCTCCCAAGCTAAAATCCTCAGGTCAGGTTAGTCCTTCCTAACTCCAGCAAGGTCCATATTCAGTTGCTTCTTTTTGGGTCATGGCAGAGTTTGTCCCATGACTATGCTCTTAACTTTTTATACTTCTTATGGCTCTTAGCCTATCCCTTTTGATGTCAAGGTAGCTTATATCTTGCCCTGGGTCCATTCTTCTCTCTCGGAGGGACCCCCCATTTGGGGGGTGTTAGGAACTAAGGTAAACTGAGGCTTAAGTCAAGTAAATATGATGGACACCCAGAAAAAATATTTTTTGGAGTAGATTAACTCCCAAGTTCCAAAAGCATAGCATTAACTTTCTTCCTGTGTCTATACAAAAAAGTACATTGCTCTGAAATAAACTATGCAAAGTACATAACTCAAAGAGCAAAGAAACATTTCACTTACATATACAAAATCCAGAGTCCTAAGAAGAAATTAACTTTATAAGCCATGGGGTCTAATTTGGGGATATAAATGGTTAACAGATAGGGTAAGGAGAACACAAAGATAAACACAAAGGAGTGGGAGTGCCTGATGGAATTGGACATGCATCGAGCACTGTGGAACTGTGGTGGGAGTAATTCAATAAACCTAAGATCCCTGGAAGGGGAAGAAAGGACAAACCAATGTTATCCAACAGATGTTTTATTGTCATTCTGTGCAGATAATATATTAGCATTTCTTTATTTTTTTCTTTTTTGGGTTACACCTGGCGATGCTCAGTGCTTACTCCTGGCTTTGCACTCAGAAATTACCCCTGGAGGTGCTCAGGAGACCATATGGGATGCTGGAAATCAAACCCGGGTCAGCCGTGTGCAAGGCAAAGCAACCTGTTGTGCTATCGCGCTAGCCACTAGCAACTCTTCAATTTCCCTGATTTTCTCTTCAATTTTATGTTTTCTATATCTGAGTATAGGTAATTGCATTAACTTTTTGTTATAGATATGGTCTTTTATTATCTTTCAAATATTTTACTTTTCCTTTCAGATCATTGCTATTTTCTTATATTTCAAGTATTTTTTATGAAATTAACTTTAAAGTTAACATTATATACATTTCCTTAAAGTTACCACATTCTGTAATTTATAGTTCTAATTTCAATGTTTATTGATTGTTTTTATAACTTGACTTATTTTATTAAGTCACCATACAGTTACAAAACTGTACATGATCTGGTTTCAGTCATACAATATTCCAACAAAATCCCTCAATAAGTACATATTTCAGCAAGCAATGACCCCAGTTTCCCTCCCACTCCCCACCCTCCATAGCTAGCCTTCCTCTATGGCAGTGACTTTTCATATCTCTGTCTCTCTCTGTCTCTCACTCGCTCTCTTGCTCTTTCGCTCATTCTCACTCAATTTTCGACTCCTTTTGGGCATAAAGTTTTTGCAATACAGATACTGAGAGGTTATCATGTTTGTTCTTTGCCTAATTTCAGCACACAGTTCTTATTCAGAGTGATCATTTCAACTATATTTGTCATAGTGGTCTCTTCTTTATTCAAACTGCCTTTTACCCAAGCATTTGAAGTAAGCTTCCAACCATGGACCAATTCTCCTGGCTTTGTTTCTACTGTTCTAGGGTATTATTTGCATTATTTTTTTACATCCCCACAAATGAGTACAATCATTCTTTGTCTGACCCTCTCATTCTGGCTCATTTCACCCAGCATGATACTCTCCATGCCCATCTGTTTATAAACAAATTTTATAACATTATTTTTTTCCTAACAGTTGCATGGTATTTAATTGTGTAGATGTACCATAGTTTCTTTAACTAGTCGCCTGTTCTCAGGCACTCAGGTTGTTTCCAAATTCTGACTATTGTGAATAGTGCCACAATTACTGTATCACTGTCATCTCATTGATCATCGATTTACTCTAATAGAGATGGACCGGTCTTTGGTTGAGGGTATACAAGTAGCTGCACTACCCTGCTAGAACCTCCAAACAAGTGCTGCAATAAACACAGAAATGCAGATGGTATTTATACTCTGTGTATTTGGGTATCCTGGGTATATTCACAGAAGTGGTATTGTTGGGCTGTATGGAAGCTCAATTTCTAGCTTTTTTTAAAAAATTGAGTCACAATGAGATAGAGCATTGCAATGCTCTTCCTGATTGGGTTTCAGTAATACAATGTTCGAACATCCATCCCTCAACCAGTGTAATATTCCAAGATCAATGTCCCCACTTTCCCTCCAATCCACTGTTAACTCTCCCCCATCCCAGAGTGACTCTATGGAAAGCATCTCTCTTCTCTCTATATATATCTCTCTCATTTGGGGCATCATAGTTTGCAATAGAGATCTAAATGGCCATCATGTCTATCCCTTCACCTACTCTTAGCACTCATATCTTATCCAGATTGATCATTTCCAACTACTGTTGGAACCTTCTCTATCTTAACTCTCTTCCACTACCACACAACTGTAATTTCCAACAATTGACCAATCCTCCTTGCTCCTATTTCCCAGGCTTTGTATGTTAGTCTCATGCTACTCCTTATATCACACAAATGAATGCAATCATTCTATATCTGTCCCTCTATTTCTAGCTCAGTTAATTAAGCATGATACTCTCCATATTCATAAATTTATAGGAACATTTTATGACTTCATTTTTCCTAACAGCTGTGCAGTGGTCCACTTTGTAGATATACCATATTTTTTATCCAGTCATTTGTTCTCAGGAACTCAGGTTGTTTCCAGATTCTGGCTATTGCGAATTGTGCTGCAATTAAAACAGATTAGACGACGTTTCTGCTAGAGATATTTAGAACCCCAGGATATATTCCTAGAAGTAGTATTGCTGGTTTAAATAGGAGCTTAATTTCTAGATTTTTGAGGAACGTAACACTGTATCACTGTTGTCCCATTGTTCATTAATTTGCTTGAATGGGCACCAATAACGTCTCCACTGTGAGACTTGTTACTATTTTTGGCATATTGAATACACCACAGGTAGCTTGCCAGGCTCTATCATGCAGCAGTCATCTCTAAATAGCATTACATATCCGGCCCATCTGATTTTTGATGGCTTGGCAAACGAGATAGCATCCCTGATTCTTGATTGTCGACGAAGGTCAGAACTTGTCATTCCTTATTTCACTTGAGTGAAAGATGATACTCCAAGCATAGCTCTTTTAGTTCCTCTTTGGGATATCCAAATAGCATTCTAATCCTGTTTTCGTAGGGTCCAGGTCTCTGAGGCGTAAGTTACTGCAGGAAGAAAGCTGGAGTCAAAAAGAAGTGCCCGTAGCCGGAGGTTTTTCATCCTCCTAACCACTTCTTTGACACTGTTGAAGGCATTCCATGCCACTCTCTTCTTCCTGCGCAGTTCAGGTGCCAGGTCGTTTGTCATGTTGAGTTTTTGACCTAGGTACACATAACTTCTTCATTCAGAGATGTTCATTCTGTTGAAGGCAAATGGAACATCAGGAACTAGTCCGTTTCTCATGAACATTGTCTTTGTGAGATTAAGCTGCAGTCCAGCTTTTCCACACTCACGGTTCAAGTCGGCTAGCATTTGTGCCACTTGCCTGATATTTGGTGTTACCAGAACGATGTCATCAGCCAAGAGGAGGTGGTGTAGTTGCCCACTGTCTATCTTCACTCCCATTCCTTCCCATTCCAGTAGTTGCGGGATGTTCTTGAGGGTGGCACTGAAGAGTTGCGGTGAAATGGTGTCACCCTGTTGAACCCCTCTCTTTATGTCGATGATCATTTCTTTGTAGAATTGTGAGATCCTGGTGGTGAATCCATAAAACAGCTTATGGAGGATCCTGATGTACTGAGTTTGAACACCCTGTTTGGCTAGGGCTTTGATGACCGATTCAGTCTCAACAGAATAAAAGGCCTTCTTTAAATCAATGAACGTTATACATAGCAGCATCTTGAACTCTCATGAAACCTCAATGAGCTTGGTCACCGTGTGGATATGGTCGATCATGCTGAATCCTTTTTGTAACCTGTCTTGCTAGCGTGGTTGTCCTTCATCTACTGTTCTGCCAATCCTATTCAGGATGACTCGAGTGAATAACTTGTAGACGACGGACAACAGGCAGATCGTGTGATAGTTGCTGATGTTGTGGATGTCTCCCTTCTTGTATAACAGGATGGTCCTGCTGGTTTTCCATTGGGATGGAACCTTGTATTCAGACAGGTAGTGTGTGAAGAGCCGAGCCACTGTTTTTACGAGTACTGGTGGCAGATTCTTCAGGTGTTCAGGTCTGACCTTGTCTGGACCGTATATACATGTATATACACCATATATATCTTATAGGCATATATGTGCATATATATGTATACATACACATATGTATGTATTTGCAACACCTGCCCATCCTTCTCCAACTCTAAGACCAAGATATCTGCCCTACAACGTTCTGATGGATCTATCACATCTTCCAGAAGGGCAATAGAAAAGGTTATCTACGACTATATATATATGCCTGACTGGGAACACCTGTAAAGTTGATTAGAGGCCGCCCCAAAAGCTTCCATGCCTCTCGAAGAGCCTGGCAAACTACCAAGAGTATCCCACCCACATGGCAGAACCTGGCAAGCATACTCGACATGCCAATAACAGTAACAATGATGGTACTTATTCTCCTGACCCTTAATGAGTCCCCAATACACCATCGGGCTACACTAATACGCGACAGGGAGTAATGGGGATGTTATTGGTGCCCACTTGAGCAAATTGATAAACAATAGGATGACAGTGATACAGTGATTTTTTTGATGGAGTTCTTTTTTCTTGTAAAGTTCCAACAGTGCCTTGTATATCCTTGATATTAACCACTTATCACATAGGTATTGGGTGAATTACTTTTCCCATTCCTTTGGGCTGTCTTTGTATATTGGTCAGTTTTCTTTGAGTTGCAGAAGCTTCTTAGTCCCATTTGTTCATCTTTATTTCCACTTGCTTGATCATTGGTGCTTCGTTTTTGACGATTCCTTTAGCTTCAAATCATGGAGGGTTTTGCATACATTTTCTTCCATGTACTTTATGGATTTTGGTCTGATCTTGAGGTGTTTAATTCATTTTTATCTAATTTTTGTGCATGGCATTAGATAAAGGTCAGAGATCAGTTGTTTGCATGTAATTGTCCAGTTTTCCCAGAACCACATGTTTAAGACGCTTTCCTTCCTCCAATTCATATTTCTTGCTTCCTTATCAAAGTTTTTCTGTTAATATATTAGAGGGTCTGTGCCAGAATATTCAACTTTATTCCATTGGTTAGTGTGTTTGTCTTTATTCCAATATAATACTATATTAATTACTGCCACTTTGTAGTACAGTTTGAAATTGGGAAAGGTGATGTCTCTTATCTTCTTTCTTTCATGGATTGATTTAGCTATTTGTGGAGGTTTACAGTTCCATATGAATTTCAAGAGTTTTAGATCAACATGTTTTAAAAATCTCCTGGGTTGTTTTTGGAAGTATTGGCATTTTGATAATGTCAAACATCCCAATCAATAAGCAGGGGATATGTTTTCATTGCCTCATGTTGTCTTTTATATCTTGAAATAGAATTTTTTAGCTTTCTATGTATAGGTCTTTCAACTCCTTAGTTAAACTGATACCAAGGTTCTTGATTTTCAGCAGAACAATTGTGAATGGGATTATGTTTTTAATATCACTTTCTTCTTTTCCATTATTTCCATACAGAAAAGGCATGGACTTTTGGGTATTGATTTTGTAATCTGCCACTCTACTATACAAATCTATTGTTTCTAGGAGAAATTTGGTAGAGCCTTTAAGATTCTGTGATTATTGTATTATGCCATCTGCAAATAGTGGTAACTTGGCTTCTTCTTTTCCTATCTGGATTCCCTTACTATCTTTTACTTCCCTAACTGCTATAGCAAGTACTTCCAGTAGTGTATTGAATAGAAGTGGTTGAACTCCACAATAAGAAAACTTCCGACCCGATCAAAAAATGAGGTGATGAAATGAACAGAAACTTTCCCAAAGAAGAAATTCGAATGGCTGAGAGGCACATGAAAATATGTTGAACATCACTAATAATCAGGGAAATGCAGATCAAAATAACAATGAGATATCATCTCACACCACAGAGACTGGCCCACATCCCAAATAAGCAAAAGCAACTGGTGTCGGCGTGGATGTGGGGAGAAAGGGACTCTACTTCACTGCTGGTGAGAATGTCGACTGGTTCAGCCTTTTTGGAAAACAATATGGACGATTCTCAAAAAATAAGATATTGAGCTTCCATTTGATCTAGCAATAGAAAGATTGCACTCATATGTGGAATATAAACTAGCTTAGAGGTACAAGCTTGCAGTGATGCAATTTCTGGCAGATATTTCTCTGGACTTAGTTACTAAAATACAGAAATTCCAAACTGTGCGACTGCTAGTGCTGCCGCTTGACCTCATATGTCTTCATTCTCAACAATGCAAAATAAATTATCAAATGTTTCCTTTTCTGCAGGTCCGACTTTAGGGGAGAGAAACTCCAAACAATAATAATGAGTTTTTGTTTAAATATTGAATGTAATCAAAGTAAAGTGAAAGTAAATTGAAATTTATCAGTTACACAGGTGGGGTGGGGCCTGGAGAGGTGGGGGTAGGGGGAGCTATACTGTGATTCTTGGTGGTGGAATATGTGCACTGGCGAAGGGATGGTTGTTTGAGCATTGTATAACTGAGACTTAAACCTGAAAGCTTTGTAACTTTCCACATAGTGATTCAATAAATAATAAATTAATAAAAAATAAAATAAAATTACTTTTGAGTCAATGAGGCTACTAAGGTATTTTTTATCCATAAAATTGTGGATATTCCGTTCAAATCTGAATGAAAGTCTAGCTCAGTAAAGTATTCTTGGTGAGGCGTTTCTTTCATTGAGTTTTCTTCCTATATCCCACCAAGGTCTTCAGGACCTGAGGGTTTCTTCAAGTAAGTCTCCTGTAAATATAAGGGATGCTCCTTTGTATGTAATTTCCTTCTTTTACTTTGCTGCTTGCAGTATTTTATCTTTATTATATTCATTGTTCTTATTAAGATATATCTTGGTGTCTTTTTATTAAGATCTCTTTTAGCTGCTACTCTTTTGGGCTTCTTTGATCAGAAAGACTGCATCCTCCAGCTGTGGGAACTCTTAGCAGTGATGTCTTTAACTTTTACTACCACATTGGGGTTGCCTCCCTGTTCCTCTGGGACTCTAATAATGTTTATGTTGTTTCTCTTGAATTCATCTCATATGTCTTTTACCTGCCCTTGAGCTACTTTGAAGTGTTTTCCATCTTCTGCTCTTGCCTCAATACTTCCTGCAGCTCATTTTCAAGCTCACTGATTCCATCTTCACCTATTGTCATTCTTTTTTATATACTTTGAAATTTTTATTGAATCTCCGTGCGATGGAGTTACAATGCATTCATAATTGAATATCAGTCATACACTCATCAAAAACCCATTCCTCCACAAGTGCACATTTTCCACCATCAATGTCTCCAGTAACCCTCCTGCCAACCCCACCTCATCTCATCCCGAGCCTCTGTGACAGGCACCTTCCTTCAAACTCTCTTTATGCTTTTGGGTGTCATGGTTTGCAATACAATACTGAGAGGCCATCATGTTTGTTCCTTAGTCTATTTCAGTACAAATTTCCCGTCTGGAAACGATGCCTCTAACCATCATTGACTTAGTGGTTCCTTCTTCATCCCAACTGCCTTCTCCCCTAGCACATGAGGCAGGCTTCCAAACCATGGAACAATTCTCTTGCCCTTGTCACTACGGTCCTTTGGTGGTAGTCTCATATTATATTATTTTATGTTGCACAAATGAGTGGAGTCATTCCATGTCTTTTGCTCTCTTTTTGACTCATTTCATTTAGCATGATCCTTTCCATGTCCATCCACTTATAAGCAAATTTCATGTCTTCATCTTTTCTAACAGCTGCAAAGTATTCCACTGTGTAGATGTACCATAGTTTCTTTAACCAGATGTCTGTTCTCAGGCACTTGGGTAGTTTCCAGATTCTGGCTATTTTGAACGTTCTGCAATAAGCATAGATGGTCAGATGTCATTTCTACTGTGCTCTTTTGTACCCCTGGGATATATTGCCAAGAGTGGTACTGCTAAGTCATCACGATCACGATCACGAAATCACGTTTGTCGTTGATTTCTCGAGCGGGCTCAGTAACCTCTCATTTCATCCTTTCCCTGAGATCTTAGAAATCTATCTCAACTCGGCCCTTCAAACGATGTTGCACTGGGGGCTCTTTCAGGGTCAGGGGAATGAGGTCCAGCTTGTTACTGGATTTAGCATATGAATACACCATGGGAAGCTTGTAAGGCTGTCCCATGTGGGCAGAAAACTCTTGGAAGATTGCCAGTTTCTCCCAGAGGGAGAAGTAGGCTACAAGATATCTTGAGATATTTGAGAGCTTCCGAGAGCTTGCTTTTAAGTCTCTCTCTGGATGTTGGCCGTTGATGGGATTACACACACCTGGGTTCCTCTGCTGGTACCTTCATGCATGAGGTCTGTCCGAACGTGTGGAGAGGGGCCTCGAGCATGAATATTTTTATATGGGATGTCATTGTATTGTGGTCACTGTTTCTTTTGAGGTGCAGAATTTTCTGAGTTTAATGTAGTACCATTTGTTTACCTTTGCTCCCTGTGGTATTTCATCTTTGTAGTTATCATTGCTTCAGTGTCATGAAGGATTTTGCCTACTTGTTACATAAATACATTATGCATTCAGGTTTGATAATGAGGTCTTTAATACATTTTTATATCAGTTTTTGCCCTGTGTTATAAAGAGATATGAGTTAATTTTTTTGCATGTACCTATCTGGTTTTGCTAGCACCACTTGTTGAAGAGGTTTTCCTCGCTCCACTTCATATTTATTGCTTCTTTATCAAAGATTTTGTGATTATGTATTTGAGGGTTGGTGTCAGGATATTCAACTCTATTTCATTGGTCTGAAGGTCTATCTTTATTCCAATAGCATGCTGCTTTAATTATGATCACTTTGTAGTATAGTTTGATGTTGGGAAATGTGATGTTTCCTATCCTCTTTTTCCCAAGGATTGCTTTAGCTATTCATGGGTGTTTATTATTTCATATGAATTTCAGGAGCGTTTGATCTATTTCTTCGAAAAAAATCGTGGGAATTCTTATGGGGACTGCATTATCTCTGTATAATGCTTTGGAGAGTATTGCCATTTTGACAATGCTAAACCTTCCAGTCCAGGAACAAGGGATGTATTTCCATCCTCTCATGTCCTCTTATTTCTTGAAGTATCATTCTGTAGTTTTCTTTGTATGGGTCCTTAACCTCTTTAGTTTATCTGATTCTGAGATACTTTATTTACTTAAGCATGACTGTGAATAGAACTTTTACCTAATAGCTCTCTCTCTAGCCCTGAACTGGAGGGATAGCACAGTGGGCAGGGCGTTTGCCTTGCACGTGGCCAAATTGGGTTCAATTCCTTCATCCTTCTCGGAGATCCTTGCAAGCTACCGAGAGTATCCCGCCCGCACAGCAGAGCCTGGCAAGCTACACACAGCATATTCAATTTGCCAAAAACAGTAACAACAAGTCTCACGATGGAGACATTACTTGTGCCCGCTCGAGCAAATCGATGAACAACAGGACGACAGTGCTACAGTGCTACAGCTCTCTCTTCTTTTGCATTATAGGTATTTAGGAAAGCCATGTACTTTGTATATTGGCCTTGTAACCTGCTAATATACTATACAAATCTGTTGTTTCTAGAAAATTTTTGGTAGACGCTTTGGAATTTTTTAAAGTATAGTATTATTTCTTCTGTAAATAGTAAAAGGTTTACTTCTTCCTTTCCTATCTGGATGCCATCGATACATTTTTCTTGCCTAACTTTTGTGGCAAATATTTCCAGTACTATACTGAATAGGAGTGGTGAGACTGGGAAAACTTGTCTTGTGCCTGATCTTGGGGGACAGCTATTAAGTTTTCCCCATTTAGAATAATATTTGCTATGTGCTCATAGTAGGTGGCTATGGCTATATTGAGAGATGTTCTGTCAACTCCCATTTTGTTGAGAGTTTTTATCATGAATGGGTCTGGATCTTGTCAAATGCTTTTTATCCATCTATTGATATGATAATATGGTTTTAAATTCTTTTTTCTTTTATTGATATGGTGTATTATGTCAATTGACTTGCCAATGTTAAACCATTCTTGCATCTTTGGGATGAATTTTACTTGGGCATGGTGTGGGATAATTTTGATGAGTCTTTGGATTCTATTTGCTGACCTTTTGTTGAGTATCTTCACATCTGTATGCATCAGGGATATTGGCCCTTAGTTTTCTTTTTTAGTGTTGTCTCTATTTCCTTTGAGTATCAAGGGTATATTTATTTCATAGAAACTGTTTGGGAGCATTTGTTTTTCTTTTTTTTTTTTTTGGAGTTAACTTTTTTCATTTAGGTTACTTACAACAGGAAAACCTTACTTTTACCTGCCAGACTTTCATTTTGGAAAGTTCAAATTTAAAATAATATGCAGGACACTGTACAGATAATGGTTTGATACCAGCCTGCTTACTGGTGAGTGATTTGTTCCTTAAGAGAAATATTTTGTCTTTGACCAGAATAAGAGATGGTAAAAAAAAGTATTAAAATCAACTCATGTATCTGATAGTTCTTTCCTGGATGACTAAAAAGAGCCAAAAAAGGCCAATTCTTTTCACATATATGCTAGAGCTAGTAAGTAAGCTACACTTTTTGTTTGTTGGTTGGTTTGTTCTTTTTTAAAAATTTTTATTAGTGAATCACCGTGACACAGTTACAAACTTATGAACTTTTATGTTTGCATTTCGTTTACATCCTTGCACCAGTGCCCATTCTCCTCCACCAATGTTCCCAGTATCCCTCCCACCACCCCCACTGCAACCCCCACCACCCCACCCTGCCTCTGCAGCAGGGCATTCCCGTTTGTTCTCTCTCCTGTTGGATGTTGTAGTTTGCAATAGAGATATTTTCTTTAATTTCCTGGATAACCTTGAAAATTATTGGCAGTAGGACCTATTAAAATGTTCAAAGAAATCACCAGTGAATCCACCTGGGCCTTGGCTTTTATTTTCAGGAATACTTTTGATTTACATTTCAATTTCCTTGATGGTGATAGGTCTGTTCATGTATTTCAAATCTTCTTAGATCATCCTTGGGAAATTAGGGGGATCCAGAAATTCATCAATTTCTCCATATTTCTCTTGTTTCTTGGCATAAATATTTCCAAAGTAATTTCTGATGATGCTATTTTTGTGTGTGTTTTCTGTTGTGATGTTCCTCTTTGAATTTCTGACTCTTTCGTTAGGTTCTCTGTGATTTTGTGTGAGTCTTGCTAGTGATTTATCAGTCTTGTTTATTTTCTCACGAACCATCTCTTGTTTTTTTTCGGTGATTTGGACCTTGGTAGGGGGGTGATTCTAGCTCATTGTTCTCTGCTCTAAGTTTTATTATTTTCTTCCTCCTGTCTCATTGAGGTTCCTTTTTGGGGAATTTTCCAAGATCTTAAGCTGTGAGGTTCAGTTATTTATGTGGGCCCTTTATTCCTCCCTGAAGAATGCTTGAAGAGCTATAAGCATTTCTCTTAACACTGTTTTTACTGTGTCTCACAAGTTCTGGTATCTCATGTCCTGATTCTCATTTGTTTCCAGGAATCTATCAATTTCCTCGTTGATTTTTTCTCTAAGACTGTGTACCATGGCCACAGGCACCAGAGTTGATAAGATATGTTCCTGCATAGCAGATACAAGCACCAGGAATCTGGTGTTGAGTCCCATAACCCACGAATTATCACCTAACTGCATTCCTAACTGCAACATCTAGCCTTATCTGGGATTGGGCATGGGAAAAGAAGAGTTGGAAAGGTGATAGGTCTGTAATACTAAACTTTATTTGATTAGATCATCCTCTTGAGCCAAGACCTTCTATAAAATATGTGTATAGTTGGTTATAAGTTGAGCGACCATCAGCTGTCTCTCGGACTGGTTTCTCCACATATTCCTCATCCTTTGCCCCCCCATCTTCCCAGGCCCAGTGCACAACGTGTCTGGGTACGTTAGGGAAAAACTGTTCCCCAACATCTGGCACCTTAAACGTGGGGCATCTATGGAGGTAATCAGTGAGGTTTTTTGGACTGTTCAGTTCCCCTGACCCAATCTGGAGGAATACTGTGATTTTTCAACCCCTCAACCATCTTTTCTTGTCTCATTTTCTTCCTGGTATTACTTTTTAAAAATAATTTATTATAGAATCACTGTGATGTGCAGTTACAAACTTATGAACTTTTGTGTTTGCATTTCACTCATACAGTGATCTTTTAACCATCCCTCCACCAGTGCCCATTCACCTCCACCAATGATCCTAGTATGCCTCTCACCACCCCGACCCCATCCCCCACCACCCCACCCTGCCTCTGCAACAGGGCATTCCCTTTTGTCCTCTCTCCTTTTGGGTGTTGTAGTTTGAAATAGAGTTATTGAGTGGCCTTCATGTTCAATCTATAATCTACTTTTAGTTCACATTTTCCAACCCGAATGGGTCCTCCCAACATCCTTTAAATGGTGTTCCCTTCTCTATCTGAGCTGCCTTTTCCCCCAGCATGTGAGGCCAGTTTCCAAGCTGTGGGGCAGACCTCCTGATCCTTATCTCTATAACTCTTGGGTGTTAGTCTCCCACTCTGTTATTTTATATTCCACAGATGAGTGCAATTTTCTATGTCTGTCTCTCTTTCTGACTCATTTCACTTAACATGATACTATCCATGTTGATCCATTTATATGCAAATTTCATGACTTCATCTTTTCTAACAGCTAAATAGTATTCCATTGTGTAGATTTACAAAAGTTTCTTTAACCAGTCATCTGTTTTTTGGCACTCCAGTTTTTTCCAGATTTTGGCTATTGTAAACAGTGCTGCAATGAACATAGAAATGCAGATGTCATTTCTACTATACCATTTTGCCTCTCCGGGACATATTCCCAGGAGTGGTATTGCTGGGTCCTCCCCAAAGCATTGTACACATTCAATGCGATCCCTGTAAGGATACCCATGACATTCCTGATCTTACTTTTTATTAATGGCCTTTATTATTTCCTTTCTACCTTTGAATTCTGAAACATGTGGTGAAGTTCACCAAGTGAGTGCCTGGAGAGTGAGTGAATAAGGCCCCAAGGCTTTGGCTTCGGGGTCTGTGTGGAATCCAACCCACAGTTCCATGGATCCCATAACAGCTTACTTGCCCCACAAGGGAGCAATCTGGCAGAGGGGTTATCCCTGCGCTCCAATGCCAAGGAAACCTTAAGATCCTGTGAGGGGTCTGGCCGGGTGAGCACCAGAGAGTTATCCATCCCTTCTTCCCTCCCTCTTCCTCCATCTATCCATAAACATGGGAACTATCAGCTCCAAGGACTCTCATTCTAAGCAACCTGCAAGAGATCTTACACTCTCATGGCATGAAACCTAGCTGGTCTTAGGGTGAGGCTTTTGGGGGAGATCACTCCCTGGATCATCAAACCCACCTGGTACAAAATCCAGTCCCTGGCCTCTAGGGCTCAGTCAAGAGATAAGAATGTATTTCCCCTGGAATGTTTGTCATTCTTTTGGCCCTTCCCCAGTGTGTTAAGTCTTTCGAAGAAGCATGAGCTTCGCAGGAGCCCAAGAATATATCTCCAGGCTGACAGAAGTTCACCCAGGGCAGCCCTTGGGGAGGAGGAGTCAGATGCTGCTTCTAAGGGCCCTACTGAAAGCAGCTATCAGCCTTTCTTTTGTTCTGCCCAATCTGTTAATTGCCATATTCACCCCCTACCATCAGTTTCTACTGCCACCACCCCACCCCTGTATCCAGTTCCTGAGCCGTCCAGTTGCTTCCCCCAAATGCAACCTTCCTTTATCCAATACATGTAGTGCCAGTGGCACCCTGTTCGTGAACCCCTTATTCTCAGGAACTGCACACCGCCATTACGGAGGATAGCGTTAAGGTGCCTTGGACAAAGTCAATACTGTACACCATTTATCTATCACTCAACACTCCCCATGATTGACGGGACATTGCTCATGCCATCCTGCAGGGTTAGCTTTTTCTTCAGTGGGGTGCCTTTTACAGAGATGAGTGCCGGGAGGCTGACCATCGTAATGCAGTCTCCAGGGCCCCAACAGCTTGGACCTTAGATCACCTGCTCGGGGAGGGGTTAGCTAGGGATCCGCACTCCTTATTGCATCAGTCAGCTGATTTTTCACCCAAGTCCATTTATGTGCAAATTATTCCTGGGAGAGGCTCATGCCTCGCATGACAGGCCCTCTGGTGCATCTCTGACTTCTTTGCATCAGGAAGCAACAGTATTCCTACTATGTTCAGAGAGTTTCTCTTGACTATGTTCAGAGAGTTAAAGAAAGTATGGAGGGCACAGTCTCAGAACCCATTATTCAGGACGAAATAGTAGACCAGTTGGTCTGGGATGGAATGACTCCTGAATGTGAGGTCATACAACATTTTCATTATAAGGATTGGATTATAAAAACACAATGTGTAGGATCATCCTCCTTGCACACTGTAGCAATAGGTGCCACCTTGCAGTATCACTGTATGAGCAACCGTCACTGCTTAAAATGTGGTGAGTTAGGTCACTGGAAGAATAACTGTCCCCAAGAAGAACACCCCCTGAGGAGTTCCCTCCAAACCTAATACCCTCTACCCTTGGTGTCAGAAGAGACATCATTGGAAAAAGGACTGCAAGTCCAAAACCCACAACCCACAAAGATGGGTCCCCTCTGAAGAATTTTGCACCCCCACCCTTCCTGTTCCCACAAAACATTTTCTGTACCATCCTAATAGTCGGGAACTTCCACTGATCCCCATGTCTGATAAGAAGACTCTAACTCTCTGTCTCAGAACTAGAAAAGTAAAAAAAAAGGTAATATCTGACCACCTTAGATTTATAACAACTGTGTCATAACTTATTTTGCTGGCTTCTTTATACTGTCAAAAGCGCTTTTTTGATCCACTTTTAACAAGCAGAAAACAGGCTGCTTAGGCTGGGAAATGGGGGACAATCTCAATTGGCCTACAGTGTTAAATTTTGCCCTATGGAATGCCCCTTCCTTTCTCAGTTGATCAGTTTTATCCCTGCCAATCTTGAAGGGTCATATCAATTGATCAAGTTTATATGTGTACACATAAATATGTGATGTTTGATGTCTTTCTGTCCATCTGTCTGTGTTGAGTACTCAAATGCTAGAGTCAGGTTAAAATCAGAAGTAGGAATACTTAGAGTTGGGCAAGCAGGATCATCACAAGAGGTCAGAGTGATATGCAGCCTAGCAATTTAAAAGGTTCAGGTATTTTTGAACAGAGAAATTGAAATTCTCAATCTAAAATCTCTTATTGGAAAACATTAATGGTTATTAACAGTTGAAATTCTTTTAAGCTTCTGCACTATCTAGGAAAGGCTGCAGAGCTAGAGCCTGAAACTAAAGTGAAATAAGAGTTCAGAGAATGCAAGGCTTTATCTTACAATCCTCAGCCAATCTAAATGAAAAGTTAGACTGTTTTATAAAACAACAGAGGTACAGAAGCCACCAAAAACAGTTTGCTCATGTTTTCATAAACATTGGCAGTTCAAGTGTTTTCTTATGCTAACATGAAAGTTGAAGAAAAAGAAACACAGGGGACTTTTTATGTGTCTAAAAGCTTGTTTGTATCCATAAAGAATTGTTAAAGTATCTGGCGTTGAAATCTCATGATTTGAAATAACCAAGGTACAAAAAATACTGAAATTAAGCCAAAGAAGGCTTCTCATGTTTCATAAAAATTGGTTCAAAGGTTTTCTTATGCTGGTGCTGGTATGTCAATATATGTATATATATATGTATATATATATATATATATATATATATATATATATATATATGGTATCCACATTGGATTGCTAGAATCTCAGTTGAAATAATTGTGGTACCTAAAAACAGGTTTGAAGAGTAATGGTTTAGTTTAAAATAAGAGTTTCTATAGTTATAAAATTTGTTGCAAAACTTATCCTACCAGTGTTTTATTTGATCTCTGAGACTAATGACAACTAAAATTTCTAGAGCAATTTAGCAAAGAGTTATAATGGGTATATTACATCTCATTGTAAGTAAAGTGAAATGTTTGCTTTTCTCTTCTTTGTACCTTCAGTATGTTTTTGATACTTCATGGCATTCTGCTGGTTTGCATAATCCCAGATAAAAGTATTTCCTCTCTATAATAGGGTATATCCCTCATGCAGACTGAAAAATCAGCTATGAGACTCCAAAGCCCTCTTTCAAGGAAACAGTCAAAGGATTGGTCTAAATTACAGGAGCAGGTATTTAACAGATGCTTTTTCAAGTACCATACATACCTCAAGGGTACTCTGGAGGCAGGCTGTCTCAAGAAAAGACTGGAAATCATTTTTCCTATGGAAAAGGAGGAATCTGGAAACTGCAATGACTGACTAAGCTACTCTCAACACCAAGGAAAAACTGGGAACCAGGATATTTCTCAGCCCTGAAGAAGGGATGGGATAGAGTCCTTTCTGCCAGGATACATCTATGAGAAGTGAGGTGCAAGGCCACATCCAGTTCAACCTGAAGCCTCAAGGCTACCTCCTTCCTGAGACCTGATCTTCTCATCTCATGGCCAGGCCTGGGTAACTCTGATGTGCCAAATAAAAATTAATGCCGTTATTGGTGTGTCTCCTGTCTTTAACCAACCCCCAGAACTTCTCAGTAAATAACGGGGTACCCCAAATGGAGAGCTCTCTAATCTTGCTGTTTATGCAAAAGAACAAGTCAGGCTTGTTAAATCATCACACAAATTTTAAAATGAAGGTGGAGAGAAAACCATGTTTCTGTAACTTGCTTTTTTGCAAGAATCAGATTCTAATTATAGAGGTGAATTTGACTGGCTCCTGACTCCTGCCCAGAACCTGACAGAAGCTCGCAATTTTCCTGCCTCTCTTGGCTGCCTCTGGACTAGCTTCCTCAATGGAACTACCCTCTGATACCCTGGCTGTAACGTTCCCGACAATCGAAGATTTCACCAACCAGTTGTTGGGGGTGATTGACTTCAACACACCATCCCTTGTGATGCTGCAACATCAGATTATTTCCCTGGCTGAAGTTGTTCTTCAGAGAGCAGAGGACTTCATTTGCAACAGAAAGAAGGGGGGAGGGTTTCTTGATGAACATTGTTGTTATTTTATTAATGAATCTGAGATAGTTAAGGATGATATCCACAATATGGTTAAAATTTGCTATGATCTTAAGGAACACTTCAATATCCACCCCCTCTTCTCCTGCTCCATTGGATATTAGGATATCTAGGGAAAGCTGCAGAGCTAGAGCCTGAAACTAAAGTAAAATAAGAGTTCACTTTTAAATTGCTAGGCTGCATATCACTCTGACCTCTCGTGATGATCCTGCTTGCCCAACTCTAAGTATTCCTACTTCTGATTTTAACCTGACTCTAGCATTTGAGTACTCAACACAGGCAGACAGAGAGAAAGATGACAAACATCACATGTACATGTATGCACATATATACTTGATCCACCTTGGATATTTGCCTTACTTAGCCCTTTTATTATGGTTCTGTTTATTAGTTGTAGCCCCTTGCTTACTCAAACTTGCTCAAACATGATTCGGGTATTGGTCTATCAATTTACAGTTCAGCAATATGAGCCCCTAACAACCTATATTCCTATGACTCCCAACTGTGATATATGGGTAATATATAGTTTTTCTCTTTCCCTCACTAGCTAAGGGAATGAGAAGGTAATGCACTTTTACTTGGGGGAAGCATTTATGATCTCCCTATTATTAATGCTGTAGGTTTTTAATTTAAATAAAGAGGGGCAGATGTGGAGCATGGCCACAGGCACCAGACCTGATAAGATCTGTGCCTGTATAGCAGAAACAATCTTCAGTAATCTTGTGAGTCCCAATCCCCAAGAATTATCACCTGACTGCATTCCTAACTGTAGCATCTAGCCTTATGTGGGATTGGGCTGGGGCAAAAAAAAGTTGGAAAGGTGATAGGTAAATAATACCAAACTTTATGTGATTAAACCATCCTCTTAAGCCAAGACCCTCTATAAAATATGTGAATTGCTGGCTATAAGGTGAGCGGCTATCCACTGTCTCCCTGAGTGGTTTCTCTACGTACCTATCACACTTCCTCCCACGTCTGCCTGGACCCAGTGCGCAATGTGTTTGGGCATGTTGGGGAAAAACTGTTTCCCAACATAAGACACTGGTTGTTCAGTAGTGACCTATTTAATTTCCAGGTGTTTCATTTGATTCTCTGTTTCTGTGCATGATTCATTTCAATTTTCAGTGCATCGTGGTCTGAAAATTTTTATGGAGATATCTTTTTGACCCAGCATGTAGTCTATTTTGGAGAATGCCCCATGTGTCCTGGAGAAGACTATAAATTCAGCTCTGGGGGAGAAGTCATATGTATGACCACGAGCCCCCTATCTTCCGTTTTTCCCTCAAATAAAGTATTTCCTTGCTAAGCCTTGTTGATCTATTGAGAGGTAACAAAGAGGTTGGAAATCTCCAACTACTATTGTTTTGCCATCAGTGTCTTTCTTCAAATCTGTTAGCAGTTCTTTCAAGTATTTTTCTGGTCTTTTATCATGTGCATATAAATTTAGGAATGTGATTTCTTCCTGATATACAGATTCCTTGATCATTGATAAATAACATTGGTTGTCTCTTATAACCTTTATTAGCCTGATGTCTATGTGGTCTGATGGTAGTATCTACACCCCTGATTTTTTGAGAGTTTAATTTTTTGCTTGGAGAATAGTTTTCCAACCTTTGACATTGAGCTTATATTTGCTTTGATTGTTCATATGTTTCTTTCAGGCAGCAGAGTTGGAATCAAACTTCTATCTATTCTGCATAGATAGAAATTGGAATCAAATTTCTATCAATTCTGCAACTCTGCCTCTTGATTGGTGCATTTAGTCCATTGACATAGAGACAGTATTATAATTATTTGTGCCAGCTTTATGTAGTTTAGTGTACTTGTGATGCTTGTCTTATCTTAAAGTATCCCATTAGTTCTTCTTATAACAATGGTTTTGAGTCTACAAAGCTCCTAAATAACTCTTTGTCAGTGAAGTTGTGTATAGTTCCTTCAAATCTGAATATGAGACTGGGTAAAATGTTCTTGGTGAAGTGTTAATTTCATTGAGTTTTTTCACTATGACAGACCACTATCTTTGGTCCCAGAGGGTTTCATATGATAATGTGCTGTGAATTTTAAGAATGCTCCTTTATACACCATTTCCTTCTTTGATCTTGCTGCTTTCAGCACTCTATATCTATTGTTTTCATCATTCTGATTAGGATGTGTCTTGGGGTACTTTTTTAATCTTTGTAACAATTTATTAACATGGCACTTTTAAACTTACTGTACATTTTGATTTTTTTGTCTTGAATGTATCTCTCTCTCTATATATATATATATTATTAGTGAATCACCATAAGGTATAGTTACAGACTTACAAACTTCTGTGCTTGCATTTCAGTCCAACAATGGTCGAGTATCCATCTCTCGACCAGTGCTCCATCAATGGTCCCAGCATCCTTCCAACAATTTTCCACCACCAATGGTCCCAGCATCCCTCCAACAATCCCCACCCATCCCACCCCCCACCAGCTCTGTGGCAGGACATTCCTTTTTGCTCTCTTTCTCCTTTTGGGTGTTGTGGTTTGTAAAGGAGGTATTAAATGGCCATTATGATCGGTCTATAGTCTACTTTCAGTGTGCATTTCCCATCCCGAGTGGATCCTCCTAGCACCATTTACTTGGTGATTCCTTCTCTAACTGAACTGCCTTTTACCCTAGTATGTGAGGCCAGCTTCTAAGCTGTGGGATAATACTCTCAGTACTTTTCTTTAATAATCTTGGGTGTAGTCTCCCATTCAGTAACTTTATATTCCATAGATGAGTGGAATATCGGTCTTTCTATGTCGGTCCCTCTATTTCTGATTCATTTCACTTAACATAATACTTTCCATGTTGATCCATCTATATGCAAATTTTATGACTTCATCTTTGCAAACAGCTGCATAGTATTTCATTGTGTAGATGTACCAAAGTTTCTTTAGTCAGTCATCTGTTCTCTCAGACTCAGGTTCTTTTCAGATTCTGGCTATTATAAATAGTGCTGCAATGAATGTACAAGTGCAGATGTCATTTCTATTATACTTTTTTGCATCTCCGGGATATATTCCTAGAAGTGGTATTACTGGGTCAAATAGGAGCTCAATTTCTAATCTTTTGAGAATCATCCATATCGTTTTCCAAAATGGCTGAATCAGTCGGCATTCCCACCAGCAGGGATAGAGAGTCCCTTTCTTCCCATGTCCACGCCAACACAGGTTGCTTTTGTTCTTTTTGATGTGGGCCAGTATTTTTTAAAATTTTTTTAAATTCTATTGAATCACCGTGAAATAGTTACAAGCTTTCATGTTTGGGTTACAATCATACAATGATCAAACCCCTATCCCTCCACCAGTGAATATTCCCCACCACCGATATCCTGGGTATAACCCCCCTTTCCCACCCTCCCCCTGCCTCCAATATTCCCCATAAACTCTCTATACTTTTGGGCATTATGGATTGCAACACAGACACTGAGAGGTCATCATGTTTGGTCCATTATCTACTTCCGGCATGCATCTCCCATTCTAACTGGTTCCTCCAGCCATCATTTTCTTAGCGATCCCTTCTTTATTCCATTTGCTTTCTCCCCTCCACTCATGAAGCCATATTCCAGCTATGGGGAAATCCTCCTAGCCCTTGTATCTACTGTCCTTGGGTGTCAGCCTTATGTCATATTATTCTATACACCACAAATGAGTGCTGTCATTTTATGTCTGTCCCTCTCTTTCTGACTCATTTCACTTAGTATGATACTCTCCATGTCTATCCATTTATAAGCAAATTTCATGACTTCATCTCTCCTAATACCTGCATAGTATTCCATTGTGTAGATGTACCGAAGTTTCTTTAACCAGTCATCTGTTTTAGGACACTCGGGTTGTTTCCAGATTTTGGCTATTGTGAACAATGCTGCAATGAATATATAGGTGAAGATGTCATTTCTACTGTGCGTTTTTGAATCCTTGGGATACATTCCCAGAAGTGGTATTGCGGGTTCATATGGAAGCTCAATTTCTACTTTTTGAAGGACTGTCTATATTGTTTTCCAGAAAGGCTGGACTAGTCGACATTCCCACCCACAGTGAAAGAGTGTCCCTTTTCAGAACCCCAAGTAAATTGTGAGTGGAGATCCCACGTGGTAAGGAAAATGTACACTGAAAGTGGACTAGTGTCCGAACATGATGGCCACTCAATACCCCTATTGCAGACCACAACACCCAAAAGGAGAGAGAGAGAGAACAAATCAGAATGTCCTGCCACAGAGGCGGGGTGGGGTGGAAGTGATGGGGTTGGGGGGTGGGAGGGATACTGGGTTCATTGGTGGTGGGGGACACTGGTGGAAGGATGGGTTCTCAAACATTGTATGAGAGAAAACACGAGCACAAAATGTTTGTATCCATAACTGTACCCTCACTGTGACTCACTAATTAAAAAATAAAACATAAATAAATAAAAAGAAAAAAAAGTGTCCCTTTTCCCCAACATCCACGCCAGCACTGGTTGCTTTTGTTTTTTTGAATGTATGCCAGTCTCTGTGGTGTGAGATGATATCTCATTGTTGTTTTCATTTGCATCTCCCTGATGACTAGTGATGTGGAGCATTTTTTCATGTGCCTTTTGTGGGCCAGTCTTTTTTAATGAATCACCATGAGATACAGGTAGAGACTTAAAAACTTTTGTGATTAGGTTTCAGACATACAATGACCCATCCCTCCACCAGTGCCCATTCTACACGACTAATTTTCCCA
Organism: Sorex araneus; assembly: GCF_027595985.1. NCBI lineage: Eukaryota > Metazoa > Chordata > Mammalia > Eulipotyphla > Soricidae > Sorex > Sorex araneus. The sequence goes on from NC_073313.1 coordinate 146,263,301, forward strand.
GTATCCTTCCCAACACCCCTATGCTATCCCCCTCTGCCTCTCTTGCAATCACATTCCTTTTCACTCTCTCTCTCTCTCCGTTTGGATGTTATGGTTTGCAATACAGATAGGAAGTGGCTATCATGTTTGGTCTATAGTCTACTTTTAGCACACATCTCCCATCCCAAGAGAGCCCTCCAAGAATCATTCACTTGGGTTTTTTCTAGCTGTTAGCCTTTGGGCCTCCTGAATTTGGGTGCACATACTCCTCAGCTCCTGGAACTTCTCAGCAATGATATCTTTTTTTTACTGAATCACCATGTGGAGAGTTACAAATTTTTCAGGCTTAAGTCTCAGTTACACAATGCTCAAACCCCCATTCCTTCACCAGTGCACATAAGCAATGATATCTTTAAAAGTTACTTTTTCATCAGGGTTTTCTTCCTGCCCCTCTGGTACCTCAATGATTCTTATGTTGGTCCTCTTTACTTCATCACAATGTTCTCTTGTCACCTGTTGATTTATTTTGAGGCTCTACTCCACTATTGTGGTTTCTCTCCACCTACTCTTGATGGACACTAATTCTGTCCTCACCATCTGTTACTCTGCTGCTGAGTCCTTCCAGTGACTTTTTTATTTCACCTACCAGATTTTTCAAATAAAATTTCTGCTTGTATTTTCATTTGTATTTTCCTCATTCTGCTCTTATATCCACGTGTATTTTATTGGCAGTGTGTTCCATTTTTTCCTTTGAGCTCCTTATGCATTCTTAACAGTTTTATTCTAAATTCATTATCAGAGAGATAGTAAAGCCCATTATTACTTGTTAGGTCACCTGGGCTAGCTTCTTTACTCATTTATTCTGTTGGGTTTCTGGTTGCTTTACCATTGTGACCTTTGCAGTTTGTATTCTTGTGCTCAACATTGCTTTTTTATTTTGGGGTAATGCCAATTGGAGTAGGAGCTAGTAGGCTATTGGCCTAATATCAACAGGTGGTGAAGCTGCCATAGTGATTTCTGAAAAAGAAGCTAATTTGTTCTTCTAATGGGATATTATGGGGGAGAGTAACTGGCAGCCTAGTTTGTGGCTGCTGCTCAAGAGACCATACCACCCAGACTTCTAACCTGGAATATCTGAAAGGTTCAGCATTGTAGATTCCATCAGTGTTCCAATGCATGTTCACACACAGACCACTCCTTCTGGCCCTCTAACCTTGAAATATTTCTCCAAAACCTTTTCAGAATACATTTTAAAACCATTATGGACACAGATGAGCTTTAAGTGGAGATGAAAGTCAAAGCCCAATCTTTCCAGTACCCAAATCTTAGACTTCTAATTTTTTCCAGCTGTGCTAAAATTCTTTGATGCAAAATACCCAAATTTGATACCTGGCATGTGATCTCCTGAGCTTTGTCAAAAGTGATCCTTGAAAGCAGCAAGAAGTAAAACTCTGAGCACTGGTGACTGGCTATCATCGAAGTGACAGTGCCTATTCTTTGCTCCTCCACTGCTACAATGCTTGGAGTGCCATGTTCCTGGTCTCTGCTGGCACACCCCAGGCCTGTTTATTGATTTTTGTGCTTTTACTCAACCCAACGTTTATAACTTTTCAGTTTGAGATGCCAATTTACTTTGAAACTGTAGATAGAAGATTTTTTGAAGACTTGGTGAAAGATGCATGTTTTTCCATTAAAAAATTTCCATTGCAGCCACTGGTGAGAAATGGAAACTGTTGATCTGGAATCCCATGTTAGATTTTCATATTTATAAGTATCTTAAATTAGGATCACAGATCTATATAAAACTATTTTGGGTTATAAGATTCAATGAGAGATTATTTCTCTCTTGTACTCAATGTCAACTTTAATTTATCATATTTCCTCATATCTCACATAAGACAAATCTAATTATTTTTCTTCTTTACATTAAAGTTACCTTAGGTTGATATAAATTGTGGGTGGTGGCCTCCATAGAGGATCACATAGTTCAATATGAAGTGTCATATAAAATTGTTTTTATATTAACTTGTAATTTATTATCAATAAAATAATTTGTATATCTATTAAATATACCAATAGTTGCAAAAATAGATTAAAGAGGGTTGTGAGTGGAATATGATTAAGAAGTCCTGCTTTTCTATACCAGGCTTGTGTACAAATACTTTTCACCTCATTTTATAGACATCAATGCAAAAAATTGGTCATTCAGGAGCTGATACAATCCTCAGGACAGCTTCAGCATTTGTGTTCTGATTTTTTTGTGGCTGTGGATAATATAACACGACCTCATCAATGCATTTAGTGACATTATTTTTATGCTCCAAATTATTTTTCGATTGATTTGTTTGGGTAGTGGGAAGTATAACCAATGCTAGAAGTGAAAGTCTACAACAAATTTCTAGAATAGGTATGTTTCCCTCTTGTCATATTTTAGACTAAGATATCAGTAATTCCAACCTTGATTTTTGGGGGCGGCCACACCACAGTTGGCAGTGCTCATGACTTACTACTATCTCTGTGAAAGAATAACTACTGGAAGGGCTCAAGGGACCATATTGTAGTGCTGGGGATCTAATCCTGTCATCCATATGCAAGGCAAGTGTCCTATTCACTCTACTATCTTTCTGTCCCAATCACTCTGATTTTATAGGATCCCACTAAAAATATAATAAAATTTTGTATATCAAGTGTACTAGAGTTTCATACTATTTAAATGGTAGTAGGTTAGTTTTTTTAACTAATTGTGAGCCAAGCATTGGTTTAAGTTTATGGGAAGCTTATTCAAATTTAAAAATTACAGCTGATCAGGAGTAAGAGTAATCTTAATGGGTAAGAATAATCTTCAAAGAAAGAAATATGGAGGAAATTCCTTATAAAGGGTACCATGTGAAGAGAGGAAAGTAACATGTATTGCTGTTCACTTGTTTATTATAATTTTTCTAAAATCTTGCTTGTACTCTAGTTATTGACCTACAACATTAATAAAATCCATAATGCTACCATTTATATAGACAGCTCAAGCAGTCTCAGTTGCCTGTCAATTAATTCTTGATAGGAGATATAGCTAACAGCATATTTAGCTGATAATAAAATTTTTTCCGGAAACCAAAATGTCATGGTTATGCTGCTGAGCTCAGCATTGCCAGAAATGGACCTTAGGTACACCCACCCCCAATACACTGTATATGACCCTGAAAAAATTGTCATAGAGAACACTGCAAAAATTTTCAAGAGAGACCAAAGGGCTATTAGTAAAAATAAACTTCTGCAAAGATTGACAGGTGTTTAGAATGGTAGTCAAAATGGCATGCTCTGGATAGAGACCATTGTGGAACAAAAAGCAAGAGTATTGTTAAGAAGGCTAGTGGGTGGACATTCGTAAGCAGAGCAAAATATTTTTAGTCCTTTCTATGATACATATTCTAAAACATAACAATACAGTTATAGTCATTGTCACAAAATAAGCCTTGGAATTCCCAGATTGGCAAAATAATTATTTTTGTAGCAAGTTTCTAAGAAGATGACTTGGAGATGCGAAAACTAGCCAAGTCCTTCTCCCCATTGTTCTATATAAGGGGGTGGGGGAATGAGTATGTAGAATGGAAATGAGTTCTGTTAAACTATGTTTATCTGTAGAATCTGACATCTCGAGTCCTGATATATTGTTTATCTTCCATACATGTCTTTGTAGATAAAGGCATTCTTAAATTCTCTGGATACTCAAGAAATTTCTGTAAAAAGATGCATATAACTAAGAGATTAGAAAGAATAGCAAGGGGTGAGATAAAAGATTTGTTATATAGTAAAGATAAAAATTTAAACAGGACTCTTCTGGAATTCAGGTGAAGGTGACTACGGATTATGTATACTAAACAACACTTTTTTCATCCTGGAATGTGTGACTGTGAAGACAAATCCTTTGTTATATAGTTTCTTTAGTCATATTTATGATTCTGAAAATTTATAAGTTCCTTTGGACTCTGTAAATACTGAGTAAACCGACAAATCTTTCAAAGATATAGTGTATTAAAATTATAAGATTTGGCAACAAAAATACATTAGGTTTAATGCATTACTTAGAATTAATCTTTATTTTAACCAGAAGAAAACCTCAAATTTGTTATCTATATAATAGAAGTAACTCTGCTCAACCCATTATATAGATGTGAGAATTGTGTAAGACTCAACATAATATTGAGACTTTAGCTTTATGATTTTCTCATACATAGATTCACAATTTTGTTTGCTGTTATTGTTTATTGTTATTCCTTCTGTCTCTGTATCATTTCTGTCTTATTCCTGTAAATATGATTTCCCAAAACCACTTGCTAGTTTTGTTTAAAAATTATTCAGTGGTTAAATTAATTTTATGTAATATATTGTTGCATTTGACAAGTAACCTGTGTAGAATATCTTGCGGGGAGGTGGAAATTGGGGCCATACCCAGTGGTGTTGAAGATCTGTTCCTGTCTCTATGCTTAGGACTACCTTTAATGATTACCTGCAGTCCAAAGGACTGAATGGGGTCAGTGCAAGAAAAACAAGCTTATTAACTTGTGTACTATCTTGACCCTTGTTGAAAATATCTGAATTATTGAATTTTATAGATTATATATATGTGAGTGTGTTATACATAAAGATGCACATACACACCAAACAAGGTTCGAAGTTTTCCTCTGAATAGTGTTAATTTCAGTCACATTCTTCTTTTCTTAAGTAGAGGGCAGTCAGTTGTACATGGAGTACTATATAACCCCAGAAGCTCCCAAACTAGGACTAACTTAAAATTCTGAGAGAAAATTTCACTTTTTGTCAGCACACAAATAGTTTTGTATGTTTGACCCTAGCTGACTCATTTCCAGTTCTTACTCCCCATTAGTTTCATTTTTTTCTCTCAAGTCATGCTCTAGGCTGACTGGACATGCTGTTGACATTTCTCCCTCTGCTTTAGTTCTCTGCCTCCCTCCTTAGACTGTCATTCATTGTTCAAATCTTGATATCATCTCCTCCTAGGAGGTGATATGCTTCTCTAGCATCATCCTCCCTACACTTCTCTCCTTCTTCAACTTTTCTTCTTTTTCACCTTTTATTCTTCCTTCTCCTTTGCATTCTCCTCTTCCTCCTTCTTTTTATTTGCAGTGCCTAGGGTTAATTCCTGGATCTCATTTATTTAAAACAAAGGTACCAATGTTCCTGGTTTCTTACAGCCTGTACTACCTAAGATGGCACTAATACTTATTTGGGGAACTCTGTTAACCATCCAGGGACCCAATGCAAGACAATGTCACTTCAAAGAACTTATCAGTACAGATTTATACTTAAGATTGTGATTTATGCATAAGAAGTCTTTGAATTTTGATATTGTCATCTGCAAAATGATCTTGATCACTTATCTGCCTCCTCAGTATAAGTTTCAAATGAGGTCTTGATATCTGGGAAGTAAAATGCTGGCAAGTATTTCTATGTCTCAGCTTTAACCCTGGGATAAAGAAAAATCTCTAGTATGATACTATGCCTTCACTGGCTTTGTGCTATAACCTCTATAACCTCTCACAGATCCTTCAAACATTTCCCTCTGTTCAAACCAAACTATATGTAGTTGCCCTTACTACATTCTGTTCCCTGAGGAAGACTGTTGATAGCCTAGCTAGCTTGTTTTAATGACAGAGATTTGAAGTCCTCCAACAGATATTGGGAGGATTGATTGCAGCATTACGGTTTTCACTCCACTTTTTGGATATAGTCTTGCTGGTGGTGAATCTTAGTTCACAGAAACATTATTAAATACATTTTCTGGCATTGTTTCTTCATGCGAACAATGAAAAGTCTGGGTTATGTACTGTTTAGTATCAATTCTCATTCTAAAAAGCATCTATTAAAAAAGAAAATGTTTTCTCAAGCTTGTCTGAGGATTGAATGGGGGAATGTAGTGGTAAGTTGTGATTGATGACCTAGACTGGTCTTGCTTAAGGCAATTAGTAAACTACAAAGTCACTAAAACATAGACTGTGGTTCATTTACTTTTTATCATGGTTATTTATGACAATAGCTAATAGTCAACAATTTCACTTTTGATCCCCATTGATCAAGGCCTGACAGCATCTAATACACAGGACTATTATTTTGACCCCTCCACACAGCTCACACTCACAGAAAGTTGGTAATGTTTGACAATATAACAGAGAGTCTAGTTTCAAAACTGTGTTTTAGGGATAATGAATGCCTCTTTTCTTTTACTTTTATCCAATAGCTTTGAAATATTTTGCTGTGCTTTTTAATAATAATGGTGTTCACATTACCAGGGGTTTCCTAACTCATTAGTTAGGAATTTCACATCTTCTAACATGTTTAATTGTTTTAAAGATATTTTTATTGAATCACTGTGAGAAAGACCTGTATAAAGCTGCTTGTGATATGCTTATTTTTAGGTGACAAAACTAAGGTCAAGAAAACTACTCATTGTTACCCAGTATCATAGAATGTATCACCCAGCCAGAATCCTAAAGTCATATACAAGACTCTTGTCCTAAGCTCTTTTCAATTCACTTGGTATCCTTTTTCCCTTAACATTTTACTCTTTTTCTCTACTCCTTAAAAAATCCATGTTAGATGCAAGCCACAATATCATTTTATGAGGAATCTGACTGTCAAATGAACCTACATGAGTGGGGATATAAGAGGAAAAAAAGGAAACTCTAAAGAATGATGGTCATAAGGGAACAGAATTTGAGTTATACATACATCCTACAAACATTTATCTGGAGGACTGTGTGGTATCAGGAATTGAACCCAAGTCAGGTGCAGTGTTAGGAATAAGCACTGACTTGTAAATTGCCTCCTGGTAACCTGCTTGGGTTTACCTAGGTGGTCAAGTATGATACGGCCTGTGAAAAATAAGACAAGAACATACCTGTTCATTATCTGAAGATTCTTGAGAACAGGGCAATGAATCCCCCACATTTTTAGGCTCCAGTAAGGGTGAGGATGAGGTGAACAGCTTTATTTTATATGGCTTGCACCCAGTAGACAAAGAGGTTTTGATAAGATGTTTTAATAGCCTAACAGTGTCTATTCATGCTTTCTAAAGTAGATCCTTTTAAATTTTGCTAGCACAAGGTCAACTTATGCCAAAGCTATCAGGGGGTACATGTACAATCCCTGTACAAAGATCATTTAAATATATGAAAATTAAAGTACACTAAAAAGTCACTGGGCAAGATGCCAAGTCTCTTCAATAAAGGCATTCAATAAAAGGACCTAATTAAAATAACCCTAATGACATTCATCTTGAACTTTAAATTGTTTTATGTTTAAATAATTAACAATGGTGATAAGAGTACATTAGTAACATTTTCTCAGGTCACTTTGTTAACAATAACTTGAGTCTTCAGTCACAACAGGGGCCATAGCCAAGTTTTATCTGGCATTTCAGCAAAGCCAATATTTTATGTAATGTATGACATTTCTGAAACGAGACACAGAGACAAATCCAGAGCCAGACATCGATGCCAAGAAACAAGTTTCTGCAATTTTTAATTGTATTTAGAGCAACAAAAGATTTCAAGATTACAAAATGTTAACAGAACACTAGCTGCTGCCCAGTGGAGGCCTACCGCCCCTGTGTAAACTGTAGCCCCATCAAAGCAAAATTATTATTTCTTTTGAAAATATGCTTATATTTTTTACACTACTTTTAAAATTTCATCAACATTGAAAATTTTTTATTCTTGCTACATAGTTCCCTTTTCCTTCCAAATTAATCTCAAGAACAGCATAAAAATGTCATATCTGAGGCACTCCCTGATACAATTTCCACTCTAGAGGAAAGTAGAAAGGTTTTCCTTGAATCATCCCAATGGTGTCTATATTCTTTAGCTTCAATCATCCCAAGGGTGTCTATTCTCAACACAACAGTGGCTAATGCAATAGGACAAAACCATAGGTATTTCACTCCAGCACAGTTGTACCAAAGGCTAAGGTTGAAAGAAATTGCAACTCTGCACAGGGTACAGAGTTTCTAAATGTTGAGTAAAAGTAGGATTAACACCAATAGAGGATCAGGAATATTTCATAATTTTTCTTCTTTTAGGTTATGAGTGTGTTCCAGTCTTTGGTGGCTAATGCAGTCCACCTTGTTAAGTAGTGAATGTGGGAATTGTTTTAGATTTCAAGTTCCATTCAATTCGATTTATCATTTAAATTCTATAAAAAGTAAAGAGATAAGTGGGATTATGAAAGGAAGCAGCATCCTTGCAATACTGAATTATGATAAAAAGAGTTCAATACATGTTATCTACTTTTTGGCCAAATTGAAGTTGGGATGAATTAAAGCTGAGTCAAAAGCTGTTTTTTTTTCTTTTAGTATCTAACAGTTAAATTCCAACACCACTTTTTTTGGGAGACCCTGGGGCATGTCAAATTGTTTGTTACCTCTATGAAGTATCAGCAGTAGAATGGATAATGTAGGTTTTTCTGCCTTCATCTAGAAGGGATTGGGAGGCTCTGGGCAATAGACCCACATATGTCAACCTCTTAACTGAAGGAAAACTCTTGGTCAGAGGTGGATCTGTACCTACAAAACTACAATGTCTAGTGCATTGAAACAGTTTTTCTAAAAAAGAAAAACGCAATTTCATTACAAAAATCTTAAAGTACCAGTATCAAACCAGAATTATAGCATACCCAGTAGCAAGAACACCTCAATCACTGGTGAATTTTGTGAAATATGGAGCACTTATTCCAGATTCCCAAATGCATAAAGTTTCTTCTCAAACAAAGATGGGGAAGAACAAAGATACACTTATTCTACTTTTCAGGTCTCCTACAGGGTGGGGGCATCAGCCAACTGGGTAGGCCTTTAGCTTTCAAGCTTTCCCTATGGGTACATTCAAATATTTTCCGATTACTTCACAACCCTTTACACATTCATCTGTCTTAGGATAGTAAAGTGCAATACATCATGTACCCTTATCTTTCCCCCTTCTTTGCCCTTTGTAAGGCCTCCAGGTAAGGCCCCATTATAAACAGAGATCTCTTATTTATATTATCAGCCAAAAGATATTTTCCATTCTTAGAGAGCTTCCAAAATGTAATGGCAGCATTTTTCACAAATATATAGTGTCAATTACACTTTGAACCAAATATAAAGTTACAGAAAAATGTAAGGCTATCAGCACATAGTACATCTATATATAATTAAATTTTGAAACATTGATACAAATACTAATTTACACTATATTTCAAACAACTACTTTAAACTACAGAGAACTTTTATGCCATTCAAAAATGGGCAGAAATGAAGGTTTTTGTCTGCTTTCCCTAAGGTTTAAAATATAGTCCTTTAAATATTCTCAGCGAGGGCTAAGTTCACATGTTCAATAAACTAACACGGGCACAAGCAAACACAGTGGCCAAGAGAGCTCCGATTTCAATCATGCAATGATGGAGCTTTGAGAATTTGATCAGCGACTACTACTAGAAAAAGAGGAAAGCCTGTTTTGCTCATAAAATCACTTATTAAAGGACCTATTATCCCACTTAATCCCCAAGAATTACTTCCCACTCCTCTATACATGTATATTCAGGAAGAAACCCACAACACTCATAAGTTAGTCACCAGCAAAATCTTTCAGTCTGTCTTTGGGTAGTTTACTAAAGAGGCACTAATGCTTATTCCCTCCCTGTCTTTAAACTTTTTGGTATCTTAGCAGATACAGTGTAATTTTTGATTATATAATAGGGTTCTTTGTAGTTTTAACTGCTTTCAAAGATTTTCAATTAGATTAGTGATGAGAAAAGACCTGCTTATAAAAAGAAAGAGGGGTAGAGAAGCCTCCTTTTACAGGAAATTGCACATATTAGCTGACTTACTTTTAAGTTTGGAATTTGATCCCTAACTTTGCATTCCTGGTAACGGTGTCCTATTATGGAGGAGTGTATTCAAAGATGAAGGCCCTCTCTTAAACCATGGTCCTCTCATTGAGCAACTAGCAGAGGATAAGTAGAAGTCAGTTTCTTGTTTACCTAAGTCTATGCAGGGAATATCAAGAAGACTTATTAGACTATCTAGATAGTTTCAGGAAGTGAATCTCTCTGGCAAAGGACTTGGAAGGGGTAAAAAAATAGCTTGAACTTTTGTGCACTGATGAATTTCAAGGGAATAAAAATGAAGCTATATCTGTCAAAGTCCTAGTGAAACAAACGATTTGAAGCTCAAAGTTAGGCCACTTGCATGAATTTCTTATTACATGGATGGATAGTAGGCCTATGGTCTCTTAAAGTACAAGTAGAAGACTTCTTGCTATATATGCACGTATGTATTAAGAAGAATATTATGGACAGAGAGGAAAGCATCAGCACATGCTTTCTAACCTTTGACAATCACCTCAGCAACTAACCAAAAGACAGAGTAAATATCTTTTTCTTTCAGTGCTGGTGTGCTTCTGCAAAAATATATGCATGACTTGTTATATTTTCAAAGATATATGACATATTCCTTCAAAAATCCCTTCTAAATGAAAAATAATAACTCTATAACAACAACGATACTATTTGTGGCATAGAAAAACAATAAAACAAAGAACCCAATCCTCATTTCATCTCAGAGGCTAGGCCTGGGCATATTGCCCAATCAATAAGAGCTGAAACTGCCACATGACTTCTTTTTTTTAACCACAGAGTTTGTGACCCTGGCAGCTGTCTGCTGCCCAGCACAGATGGAACCTTTTCTCTGCTGTTTTTTTTTTAATCTTCCCCACTCTTCATCCAAATGAGAGCTGCAAATATCCTTAGAGATAGGTCCTGTGAATTGTCTTGTGATTGATCCTCATCTTCCAGCTCACAAAGGCAGTGGGTCTGGATGGCTGATCCTTTACACATGAGCACAGTGTAGCAACCACATCAACTCAGTTTGTGGAGCAGAGTAAATGCAAAATGAGAAGCATGCACTTGAATTTGCTGCAACATCAATGACTAAAAGGAAAAAATACTCCCTTTAATCTGTGGAAGAACAAAGACAAGCCAAAATCTCTTTTGCTTACTGAAACACTAGCTCAAAAACAATAGGTCAAAAGCCTTATTTAGGTAGTTTTTCTCTAGTCTACCATTTTGAAATTCAGAGTAATTCATTTGTTGCTGATTTTAATTACATTGATGTTTCATATGTTTTAGCCTTAAAACATTTATTATTTAAACATAATATATTCGTAAGAACAAGTGTCATAATTGGGAAATCCATAAAGCTGAAAACTGACAGTCTGAGAAAAAGGAGAACCTACAGTATTTACAAGATGAAATATTAGAATGACATAATAATATTCATGCACCAGAAAAGATGAAGACCATCTCAAAACAGATATAAAGGGGCTATTAAAGTACAACAGATTTTTAAGTGAAAGAGTGATAAATTTTTCTTCTGTTTAGAACAACTAAAAGTGATTCTGTGGGCTTATTATGTAAACCATATGGTGTCATAACAAAGTAAATCAGAATGTGTCTATTCTACCCCAGAAAGAGAGTCTATTATCTTTTATATTATCTATTATAATGTACAGCAATCTTGGATTGGTATATCACCCACCATAGGTTCACATCTCCATCATTATTTAAAAAGCTGTTTTGAAATTATTTTGGCTATCAACACAGAAATCAGTGGAGGAATTTCTCCTATATCATATAATGCCATAAGAAACTATCTTCTCAACAAGTAGAGTGAACCAACTGAAATGGGAAACAACTTCTTGCTGAAGAACTGAGGGAGAAGTGCCAATATAAGAAAGTAGGTGAATATTCTGCTGAACTCAGGGTTGGGAAACAAAGTAACTGAACGGAGGTATGCCAAGGACATTATGAAACCAGTGTCCGAGGAACACATTCTGAGTTCATGGGTAGTAACCCATGGGAGTCACAACAATCAGATTTTTTTCAAAAGATGGTCATGTTTCTATCGTCTCCATATTTCAGCGTTCCTCTGTGAGGTGGCAATGAAAGTGTTACTCTGAGTGAGTATTGTCAACATCAGAGTCCACATTCAGTAACAGAGGAGGAAAAGAAGTTAATTGAACAGATGGTGCCCATCAGGGTTTAAATTTTGCCTCTTAAGAGACTTTAATTAAGTGTCTTAGTCTCCTCTTGATCTCTTCTCTCTTCTTCATAGGATATCTGCAGATATCTGCTGGATAGCAAGATGGTCATTTACAGTTTTGGGTTGTAATTATTTCATTCTTCTCTCCCTGGTAATTGATTTTTCTCTTGAACCCTGATTTAGGTACTCCCTTTAGCTGCTCTTACGTAGAAAGTGGACATGTCTTCAAAGGGAGAGAAGGTAACATCCCTGGGGGACAAGGTCAAAATACACATCTTGTCAAATCCCAATGATACTTTTTTCCAGTTTGTCTAAGAACTATAGAGATATGATAGTTGAGAGACTATTTGTTAAGAAGTCTTGAACTTACTGACATCTAGATTTCTAATATATCAGTACTGCTGCCTTGTTAGCCATTTTAGTGGAAAAGGCTTTAGCAGTCTGTGAACATGCCCAAAGATGTAAACACGGTTCACTGTAATGACTTAAATGCAGTCAGCTGAAACTCGGGATCACAAAACACAGAAGGGATGGTTTTTGAAACTTGCAGTTATAGAAATTCAGGCAGAAAACAGCTGGATGCATTAAAGATAGAGATAAAGAAGGATCAATAAACTTCTTAGGTCCAAGGAAGGAGAACAGTAAGTCACCAGCTCCTTTTTCTATGACTCCAGACTCAAGTTCCATTCAGAACCACAAATGAGAAAGTTAAACTGGATCAGATGGTGTCTTCCAGAGAATAAGATATCTCTTCTCTCTGGCCAGATTCTTCAGGGGATATAGCCATGTTTGGACAAGATAGATCATCTAGTTCAAAATTCTTGAAACGCTATGGAAATTCCATTTAAGTGTAAAAGGAGAGGATGAGAGAGAAAATGGATTAGAAGGGGGAGATATTCACATGCAAAACAATTTACAAATAAGAAGCACATTGTCCAGTACAATGAATTGCACCAGAGTTGAACAATCAAGCCCTCAGGGACAATGGCCATAGGCAGGTACTGTTGATCTATTTGTCCTCCTTGTCCTGTCTTTAATATGTCCTCCCTCCTACCCCAACTCAACTCTGGGGTCATCTTGCCCTTTAACAGCAATAGCCATAGGCAGGAAATAAATTTTCCCAGGACGGAGGGTCAAGAATAAAAGCAGTTCAATTCCCCATGGGCCTAGAATTTTCACGTTGTTTTAGTTACTGTTATCCTCTTTAAAAAATTCTGTTTTCATTATTTTAAGAGAAAAATCATTAGCAAGTTTTCTAGTTTTGTTTTTGTTTTGTTTTGCCAGAAACTTGTAGCTAGCTAAACTTGCTGTGACATCAGGTGAGTAAATGTTTGTGTGGCTGGAACACAGCATACTGCTATAAACAAGCACAACTTGACAATGGGCCACAGAAGAATCATCACAGATTTAAAGATATACAACACTATTGAAATCACGGGTAAGAGTCATGGTAAGAAGCAGAGTCTAAAGTGCCATCGGAGGGTCAGAGAGGAAAAGGGATTTAAAAATAAGAGAAACATGCACAGCAAATTGAACTACGGAATATCTTCATGGCAGATTGCACACCAGTAGTGGAAATTTCTCAAGGCATTGCAGAGTCGTGCAGTTATTCAGGCAGAAGATATCTGAAAAGAAAAGTGGTGAGAATGAGAATATAAGAGATTTCAAAGCTTCACTGGGCATGGAAATAGATGGGCTTGACTTTCCCAGAAAGGATCTTGGGAACTTGCACAGAGATGATCTCTGCCATCATTTCTGGAAAGTCTACGCTCACCATGTGGGACTTGATTAGCAGGTCAAATGTGAACTGATGCAGCTCTCTTGCAATCTGCAGGGGAATAATAAGAGGGGGAGAAAATAGCATTAGCAGAAATTAGCTCCCACCCAGATTTTGCCATCCTCTCACCCCTAATTTCCACCCCCTTTTCTATCCATGTGTGTGTGTACATGTATGTGCATCCACATGTGCAGTAATGAATTCCAGGCAGATACTGAGGGTTCCCAAGAGATACTATAGCTAACTGGCACAGGAAAGGTAGGTTATTTCTTTTCATCAGTGTGCATATATTATGTATGCACATGCATACATGCAAACTCACATACACATGACTTGAGGAAAGGGGAAAAAACATTTAAGTAATTTTTTCTGCCTAGAGGACTTATTTGCTCTAAGAGCCTTTTCTGTGTCCCATTAGCTCTGTTCTCAGCTCCTCCACCTATTTCACAACATCCAGCTGGGACACTGTGACCTGTGTTCCTTTCTTCTCCATTGTATTTTCTTTCTGGAAGACACTCAAAACCAGTGGGGAATGGAAGCACCTCCCAACAGGTTGTGCCAGATCCTAGAAGAACGTATTATCACTTGGCTCTATCAGGCCAAAGCACCCCCCCCCCACACACACACACATCATTTGCTTACAGGCTGCACAGAGTCCAGAAGCTTGGTGAGCTGGTAGAAGCGCCTTGAGCAGGATGTGGGGTTTTTTCTCTTGCATGCAATGATACGATCAAGTTCCTTTATGTAGTTCATTCTAAGTTCATCAAAGAATTTTTGATTTTTCAGGCCATCAACTGGAACTGATGGGGGCAAAAACAGAATGGGTAGAAAAAGTATTTCCATGAAGAAGTATTAGAAAAAGCATCAAGTTTTCTGACTACAAACATAACCCCCACCCCCACAGGGAGAGAACCATGTTTCTGGTTATCTGTCAGTTGAAATCTAATGTCTGAAACCTTCACTCTGCCAGTAGTCTTAGAGACAAGAATAGAGAGACCAAATAAAATTTGAATTCATTTTTCTATGGCATTCCATTTTTGTGGTATATATATTATGCACATTATATACATCATACATAATAATAAAATAAGCATATATTATGAAATTTGTTTTTATTATTACATATATTTCAGTTCTGACTTTCACAATTATAACACATAGCATTATATATTAAAAGTTTGCTTCCTTTTCCTTCAAAAAAAATAAAGCAGCACTCTTCTTAAAATAGATATTATAAGGAAAGCTGCCAAGTAAACCCTTGCATAGATCTCTTCCTGTTGGCAGAAGAAAAAATTCCTTCCAGGAGACAATCCTTTCTGTCCTACAATAAATGCAAGGTAACAAGAAAAACACAAACATAAAAAGAAATCTAAGTTGGTCCTTGCCTGTTTTGTGATAGAATTTATGGGAAAAATGTAAAGACTGAAAATACCTTGTCCCCAAAAGAGACTGGGAATACATAGAAACGTAATGGAGATTAATTTCCAGCAACTTAATTTATATCTAAACCAAAAAATCCAATCCTGTTAAGAAAAGGGATGCTAATAGAGAGTGCAGGAGAGTGAGTAAAAGAAGAAAATGCACAAGCACTGGCTTCTCCCTGATTATCCTCCAATAGTAAAAATCAGCTTCCAAAGAGCCCCTAGGAATTCAAAGGTTTCCCAACCTTCTCAGGCACTTACTAATGCTGAACAGCAGCAGGGCCTTCATGCAGAGAAATTCTTGGGGGGTGATTTGGAGCCATCCAAATTCTTGAGAAAGGTGCCTCATTCTGACACACTGACTATACATCCGGGACTTGTGCATACGGTACCTGGGAATAAGACAAATTGAGAAGGAGAGGAATTTAATAAGACTTAAAAATAATTTTGGAGAAAATGTCTCATTTCCTTCCCTTAAGCAAGTTCTCCAAGAAGAGCTTTCTGTTTCTCGTCCTGTTTCAATAATAAAGAACAAAATAATTCTTTCCTTCCCCATAACTTTTTTAATTGTCTTAAAAATATTCATTTATTTTTAATGTAGACAAAAGCCACAACTGTTGATGCACTTCTAGAACTAAAATTGATTAGATAACAAAACTCTAATATTAAAATACTTTTTTTTGGAGTAAATAGATTTTATTCAGAGGTTTCTGAGGGAGGGAGGAAGGGATAAGTTGGAGAGAGAATAGTAAGAATAACGAGAGAATGCGGGCTTCTCCAAGGGTGGAGGAAGCCCCTACACATAACTGAGCTTTAGACACAAAAGTATTAAAGCAAGAAAGTACACATCTCAAGAGGGGAGATTCGGGCGACACATGTGCTCGGCCACACGGGCGTAAGCAGCACAAGGGCTCAGGCAGCATATGCGCTATTAAAATACTTTTTAAAAAGTCAAATTTTAATGCAAAAATTGTTTTATCTCACAATGAGGTTGTTAAATCCTTGTATAAGTATTCACTAAGCTGTTTGTTGCTAGTTGTTAGTTGAGACTTCTGTGTTATTATTTTTGGTTGGTGAATTTACCTGACTTCTGTGTCACTATCCCATCTAATCTGATGTGCTCCTACTGAATTTCAGTTGACTCATTAGGGGGTGTCATGACGCCACAATATGGACTGGAGGCTTTAGGATATATGGTCTGGATCAATTAGTTGACATGATAGCAGCTGTGGAAGGTGGGCATGGCTCTTGGAGCTTCTGGAAGTACTGGAGGGTGGGGAAGGCTTCATATTCCACCTCTGGAAAGACCCCAGAGTTCTCAATCTGGCACTGAGGTACCTGAAATTTTTCACAGTTCTGTGTCTCTGCGGGGAATATTAGGGAAGTGGTGGAGTTTACCCTTTGGCATATCTGCAGCAGTGGGGTATGGATGTGGCTGCCAGGGTTTCAGCTGGGCTGATACATGGCCCGCCCCCTCCCAAACTTTCCCCAGAATTTTGACTCAGGGATACCAATTTGTCCATGATTTCTTTTGCCTTTCCTTACTAAAATTACACATTTTATTTTCTTTACATTCAGTTATCTACCTTATTTCTATTTACTTCAATTTCATGGTGTTCTTAGAAATTTTGTTTTATTTGTTTTTTTTAATTGAATCAGTGATATACACATTTACAAAGTTGTTCATGGATTTCAGTCACGTAATGTTCCAACACCCATCCCTTCACCAGTGTACTTTTCCCACCACTCAGATTCCCTTCCCCACCCAACTGCCATCCCACTGTCACTATGGCAGGCAGGCACTGTTCTTTCTATTTCTCTCTCTTTCTCTCTCTCTTTCCTTTTGGGCCTTATGGTTTGCAATACAGATTATGAAAGGTTATCAGATATATTGTTTTACCTGTGCCCTTCACCCCCCCACCACTCTTGTGGCAACTGGAGCTTCCCAAGGTGACTGAGTAGAATTCAAATCTATAGAACTATGCTAAACCATTTGTCAATTAATTTTAAATGCTTCTTTCTATTCTTAACATCCTAATAACTACTCCTAATTCCCTAACCAGGATATTGTTTATCAGATGTAATTTTTCAGTCCATATACTCCTCCTATTTCTTGAAACAGGGATGGAAACAGGAAAATCTAACTAAATGAATATAAAGGGTCAGGTGTATAGTCTTCCTGACGATAGTTCTAATATCCTAGATGTTGCAGAGTCAGATATGTCCTCCAGGCAACCAAATTTGAAAGATTTCTAGCAAAAGAAACTGAAAATCAACTCAGAATAAAGACACCAGAATTCCCAGGTTATAACAGGTAACCTTTCAAGTTCTTTCAAGTTCTATACTAAAAATGATACTAGAAATGATACTAGAAATGATAAATGATAGAGAAAGAGAGAGATAGAGAGAGAGTGAGAAAGAGAGAGGGATCTATGGCAAAAACAAAGGTAATTTGACATCCACATAGTGATGAGATAAAAAATGCTTCCAAGATTGAGTTTGGGGACTGTAGTTCGACATTTTGGTCCTCAAACCACAGGCATAGCAGGACTGGTATTGGCTGGGTGGAAATTCAATACCCTATATCAAAGAGATACTGGCTGTGATAGATAAAGAGAAAAAGATGAAGATGGTTCAGATTCAATTCATACTGAAAAACAACTGGAAAGAGAAAATGTGTATATAGTATCACAAACAAGTTAGTTGACTGAACAGTGCTACTCTAAACTCTTTCTCATAGGAAATTTTAAAGTAAATCTGCTGATCTTGGCATCTGACTCTACCTTGATCACCATTGTAATTTCAAGCCCTGATTGAGGACAACACTGATATAATGGTCCTGGAATGGAGGATTGCTATTTCATTGCTGCAGGGCTGGGTGGGTGGATAAATGATGAGTAAGAAAAGATGAAATAGAGGGAAAGGAATTCACAGAGAAGGAAGAACAGTAGTGTGAGAGTTAGGGTGAAAAGAGCAGGGAGAGAATAAGTTTCAAAAAATGGGACATTAAAATGGAAAATAGAAAATGAGGGGTAGGAATGAGATTCAGTAGGAGAGCAAAAGTAAGTGGGAAAATAAAGAATAAATAAGAGGGGAAGGCAGCAATGGTGGAAGTTGATGATGGTGATGATTTAGGGGTTGGAAATTTTTTGCCTGAAATTCAATTATGTATATCTTTGTAAATAACAGTGCCTAAATTTTAAAAAAGTTAAATTTGCATCTAAAATTTTTCTAAAGATGAGAAATTGCCTGTCATATTAAATATTCGATAAATCACATGTAAGAAGGTGCCATCATTATATGCTAACCATACTATAGATGACGAGATTAAGGTTCAGGAAAGTTTAATTATTTACTCAGTCATATAGATAGGGTTTAACCCATAGCTATCACAAATGTGCTTTCAATGAAGAGACAAGGAGAGAAATAGAGAGAGAGAGAAAGAAAGAAAGTGAGAGAGAGACATGAAAGTAGAGCTGATAACAGGGTTTGTGAGACATCAGCAAACAGGTTGGTTGTTCCAGAGTCACTGACTCTCTCTTTGGGTTTATCTCTACCCATTAATATCTTAAAGATACTATTAGCAATTAGTGATTTTCAACTAAAAAAGTTCAACAGCCCTAGAAGGTACTAAAATATTGGGGGAGGCAGTTTCTGTTGTCGCAGTGAGTGGGTTATTTGGTATGTAGTGGGAAGAGCTGCTAAGGATACTTAACATATTGCAATATTTGTAATATCCATTAAATAAAAATTACTTTTTCTCAAAATTTAAAACACCTTTCTAGCAATGACTATTTGATCCTAAGAACTGTAACATAGGTTATATAACATTTTCTACAGGAAGGAGTACGTGATGTTTCATAAATCCTGGACATGTTATGTCTAGGATTCTAACACTATAGGAGTCCTATGGTACCTTCTGATGATGAAAAACATAGAAAAGATGAGGTTCTACATAGTAGCAGTGAAGAAAAGTAGGATTTACAGAATAATTATTATCTTGCAAAAATTTAAAAGTTGTGAAGCCAGGGACACATTCCTTGGACATGCAAGCACCCATGTTTGATATACATTGGCACCATGCCACCGCCAAGCCAGCATCTCTAGGTGTAGACCTGGAAGCCTCTGAGCACTTCCAGTTGTGACCCTGATGACTTGAGAGCACCTCTAGGTACTATGAGCATTATAGTGCAGACCTTAGCATTGAACTGTCTGGCTAGTAGGCTGAGTGTCATCAGAAGTTGACTCTAGGCCCCCTGAATCCTGCTTAGGATCACTCTTCCCCTAAAAATAGAAAATCTTAGAATTAGTGGAGAGATTAGTTCAGGTGCCCGGGAGTTAATCCAATGATCAGAAAACAAACAGGAGTATGGGGTTGGAGAAATATGTTAGAAAAGAGCTTTAAAATCCCTTCTCTAAAGCATAGGTTCACAGATACTTGGAGACCTGGAAACCATAAAGGATTTTTTTTTTTTTTTTTTGCTTTTTTGGGTCACACCCAGCGATGCTCAGGGGTTACTCCTGGCTTTGCACTCAGGAATTACTCCTGGCGGTGCTTGGGGGACCATATGGGATGCCGGGGATCGAACCCGGGTCGGCCGCGTGCAAGGCAAACGCCCTACCCGCTGTGCTATCGCTCCGGCCCCCAAACCATAAAGGATTTAAAGTAAAAAAGTCTATGGTATTCTTAACTTCTGTCTGGGATAGCTTAGAATAGGGTAACTATGGACAATAAATTTCCCTTAAAATGGTACTGTGGTACTAGAGAAATCATTGGTTTATAGATTTTATTTTAAGGCACTTCTGGGTTAGAGGGATCAAGGGGAGAGAAAGTAAATTCTTGACTTAAACAAAATGGATTATCTGCTGTGAAAGTAAACTGAAAGTCCTTGGGTAGATTCTTCTGGCAAACTTCATACACAATGTCATAAAAAATCTCAAATATCAGACAGAGATTAATACTATTAGATAAAGAGTGTAGCATAAAGGTAATTCTCTTTTATTTCTTGTCTATTATGGGATAGGTACTTAATATCCATTAGTTGACATTTTAATCATCATAACAAACCATTTGAGAAATGGTTCTCATAGAAACCTGTTCAATTTTATTAAAAGATGAGGGCACTTAAAGAGGAAAGTTAACTGTTTTTCCCAAAGACAATGATTTAGAAAATTTTAGAGCTGATATTTTAGCCAATAAAATAAAAACATTAAAATCCGAGCCCTTGACAAATTTATGAAAGATATGTAGAACTGGTGGCAGGGAAGACATCAAGAAAATCTATTTAACAGAGAAGTTGACCAGGCCAAGATTACATAGCTAGAATGGTGGAGCTGTACAATGCCATCATTCACTATTATGAAGGAGTGAAAGGGCTGAAGATTCCATAAACATATTGTTTTAATTTTTAATAATAATTATTATTGAGGTAACATAGCTTACAATAGTGTTAATATTTATGTTTTAAACATTCAATATTACTGCATTAGAACCATCACCAATATGTCATTAGCTCTTCACCACTCTTCGTGATTGCTGCCAACATGCACTAGACTAGATCTATGACCTTAGAATAGTATATATAGCTTCTGAATATCACTATATCTCATGCTGCAGAGTAGTGGGAGAGTTTATATATAACTTAACTTTAAGAAGACCAATTTTATTCATCTATGAAAAATTAGGGGGGAAAGCAGAAGTATAGCAGGGAGGGTGCTTGCCTTGCATACAACTGAGCCAGGTTACATACCCAGCACCACACATGGTCCCATAAGCCCCACCAGGCTTCATCCCTGAACTCAGAGCCAGGAGTAAGATTTTAGCACTTCTTGGTGTGGCCTAAACCCCCCAAAAGTTAAAAAGATGAAGCAAGGCAATCAGGTTATAACAAGAACCTAACAAGACAAGATTTACAAAGTACTTTGCATCATCCTTATTCCATCTATCGTAGCTCAAAGGAATTGCTCAACAAATAATGACTGGCAGTAGTCCTAAATAGGAGCACAAAAACTAAATTCAGGCCTACTACTTCTCTCTTTCTTCATTCTCGATGTGATTTGAGTGCAGGGGAAAGCCATTGACATGAGATTCTTAGATATATTATAAATATCTTCTATTTTATATAAATTTCTATATTATAGAGAAAGTCAAAAATATCAGGGTTAGTGAAACGGGATGGCCTGAGCACCAATCTATTCCTTGCCTCCCACCACTTAGCCTTTAAGCCAGGCAAAACATTTCAGACTTATCGTGCTGACCTCTATTCTCTCACCTGTAGATGAAACGAGCTAACAAACACTGTTATTTCATTGTACAACTAAAACCAAACAGATCCAGCCAGAAGGTTGTCTTTATGTAAATCACAAGCCCATAAGCACTTACTCATTGAAAACCAGGTCAG
Organism: Sorex araneus; assembly: GCF_027595985.1. NCBI lineage: Eukaryota > Metazoa > Chordata > Mammalia > Eulipotyphla > Soricidae > Sorex > Sorex araneus. The sequence continues at coordinate 146,284,961 of NC_073313.1, forward strand.
GGGCGAAGTAGAGCATCCTGGAGTTGACATTGGTGAAGGAGCGCCAGCCCATGGCAAACACCATCAGCCCCATCCAAGAGTACTGAATGATTGCCATCTGGTCGTCTACATGCAAATTGCGGAAACCTGGAGTTAGGGTAGAGATAGTGGTCAGATTGGGCATTGATTAGCTGAATTAAGTCTGGAACTCAACTGAAATGTGAATTTCTAGAATAGTATATATAGCTTCTGAATATCACTATATCTTATGCTGCAGAGTAGTGGGAGAGTTTATATATAAGTTTATATGTACATATATATATAAAGTTTGCATATACATAATTCTGTTTCTTCCCAAAAGATTTTTAGCTTCATGAAGACAGGGACTGTCTTTTTCTTATTTATTTTGCTCTTCCTACCACATAGGAGAGTTAAGTTATTCAAATACGCATTTGAGGAATGTTAATAAAATGTTTAAAGATCCTCACTTTTTAATTTAAGGAAATGCAAATTATATGATTTGATAGTATCTTCTTTAAGTCCACGGAACATTCCTGCAATGTAAAATAAGTAGAACAGATATGTCCAAGTTTTCAACTGTTTGTAAATCCTGGAAACCTTCAAACAGTTGGATACTTAAAATGTTACCTCAGAGATCACCCCCTACCATAAGTTCATTTCTACCTTTTCAAGTGTACCCATAATTAAATGAAATTTGTCTTGAGTGCCTCTAATAATTTGGATGATGCTTCTTTCCTGTTGATATTCTCATTTACCCATTATAATTACCCTAGAGGATGATCAATGTGACAAGTTGTCAACAAAGAACATAAAAAGCAGATAACAGAATTCTCCATGGTCATATTGTCTACATGTGATCAACTAGAATTAAAACCAAGGTGTTCTAATTTTCTTCTTAAGTCTAGAGCTGATGGTTACAACTCAAAAATCACCAAAGCCACTAGCTGTTCTGACGTCTGTTCTATTTATTAATGTTGTTCCACATAGTTCATATCTGTCCACTTAAGCAATCTATTTTCTTTCTCTTTTCATCTGGTGCAAATCCTCCCAGATACCAGGGTTTAATAGAGTTCCTCATAACAACACTCTTTTCTGAAATCTTAGTTCCCACGTGTCTGCTTTCCATCTGTACTATAACAACAAACAAGCCAGTGCCTCTGATTCCAGAGTATTTCATGTCTGATGTGTTTCTGTGACATAAACATCCTATATTGATTTCTTCACTAGAAGAAAAAAAGTAAGAACCAAGTAGTTATGGAACTTCCATGGATACTTTGGATAGAGAAGCTTGGGATCTTGAACTCTGAATCTCTGTGGAGGGAGGCAAAGGGAAGCAAGATTTGCCTTGAAAGTTGATTTAAAAAATAAGAAGGTACCTAGAGATTTAACTGTAAAAATACCAAGCGAGTTGTCAATACTGATTCTTTCCCCAGGATATTCCAGAGTCTTAACAAATATTTTTAAAAGCATAGTTTGGCAGCAATACTAATTAATGGTTCTTAGTGAGAGCTATTTAGCACTCAAGTTTAATCACCAGAACACAAAAACAACAATGCTGGTTAATTTTCTTAGATATATAATCTTATTAGAATATTTTATTCTTTAATAGCAATACCTTAAAATAATCTTCTCACATGTTAATAGATATCAAGGAATGGCTTGAGGGATGGCTTGCTACATATTTCCTTCAGCATAGATTCATCCAACACTTAATCAGCATTGTAGTAGGTTATTATGAAAAATAGAGTATTATTCTCAGGTTTTTAATACTCCAGTTTAGGGAGCAGAGGAAGATTTTTTGAGATCCATTTTTCACTATAATAAGGTGTACTATTTATTTGCAATCCAATGGAAATCTGCAGTCACATTTCAAATTTAGGAGAACACACAGTCAAAAAAGGCCACTGAGAAACATTTTCTTTACCTAGCGCGCTCAACAGTCAAAGTGTTTGAAAAATATTATTCATCCTTGGTACTCAAGCATGAACTTCTAGGAAAGACTAATGTCATTCTAAACTAAATTGATTTAAGAGAAAATGGTGGCTTGGTACTAAATATAATAAGTATGACACATTATTTACAGAGCAACTGCTGATTCAGATACAGTACTAGGTGCTTTTATATATAATATCTATCTATGGTGATAACAATAATCTGCTTACAAACTTATTAGTTTCAGGAATATGTTTCTCATACTGGAGGTTGGGCTGAGGAAATTTATCCTAGTGATTGACTACAGTCATACAAAATCTGCTATATATATATATATATATTTATACTAGGTTACTGGAAAGACTACGAAAGTGAATTATATGTACGTACACATGCATAGGTCACATATATGCATATAATCATATCTATGTATTTGATCCACACATATACAATTAGAGATCCATTTAATATACTCTATAAAATGGGACAATTTCAGTGTTTTAAAACTACTTGGAAAGATTAAACTAAATGTGCATTACACACGTGAAATCAAGTCATACAGATGAATAAGTAAGAAGGATTAAGTTACCTTTTATTTTTTACATTTTTTCTTTTCCATGAGAGACCACTCTTATGGAATGCATACATAACGAGAGTCCTTGGGTTATTTTTTTGGTCTTCTTATTGGTGAGTCAACCTCACCTTCTCAAGGTGGTAATTTGTTAGGGATTGCTGAATACTACAGGCCTTGAAGAATTTGACAGCCAACATTGGATGGTTACAAAGGCAGAAAGTCCACATTATGACCCAAGTGGCCCTGGATAGTCCTTGTTCTCTTACTTGTCCAAGGTTACAGAACTAAGTAGGTACAATGCAAACAAAGTGGGTAGATTAAGATGAACAGGAAATTTGGAATCAGCAGGACATTCGAGTTTAAGTTCTGGTCCTGCTACTTTCTGACTATGTCAGGGTAGGCCAGCATATCAGTTCTTGGAGTTCCAGTGTCTTATATAAATTACTGGAAATATCTATTTTAAATAATTCTTCTCTTTATCTATTTTAAAGGACTCAATATCTATTTTAAAGGATTCTTTTTTTCTTTAAAGGACGTTTTTTGTTTCAAGGGCTATACCGGCATTGTTCAGGGGTTACTCTTGGCTGTGCACTTAAGAATTACTCTGGCAGTGCTTGGGGGACAATATCGAATGTGGGGATCAAATCCGGGTCAACCACGTGCAAGGACCTATCCACTGTACTGTTGCTAAGGTTTCTATTTCAAAGAAATTCTTATTAAAATAAAATAAAAACTCTTTTCATCATATGAAAATTGAATGTCAGTTGTTATTAGAGGGAAATTTACTCTTTGACTCTAAAAGAAAAGCCTTGGTTGATGATGTTTCAAAAGATTCTTTAAATCTTAAGAGGATGATAGAACCCTTAGTATTTTGTGAAGCTCTAAGATGCTTTAGGAGTGCACTGAGACTTCTTTGGCGTTAATGAGGGTGAATCACTGGCTTTAAATCAATCAAATACACATGTATTGGTTTGATAATTTTGAGAAACAATGAATTCAGTTATTAGATGAAAATTTGGAAACCCTTCAGTAGAGGACCTCTAACTTTTCTGTAGCTCTAATATTTGAATAACCAGGCTGTTCAAACAATACACAGTATTGTGAGTTCCTGATCATTGAAGTAGTGAAGCACACATTAGATATTTCACATTCCATTCACTATCACTTAATATTTCCACCCAATATAATTGTTAAGGTAATTTAAAATTCACTAAGAGTTCCTTGAAGCAAATATTTTAAGCTATCAATTTATTCCAGGCTACTCCTCTCTTATTATATACATGGAGAAACTAAGATCCAAAGAGAGAAAGGATAAAATAATCAGACTCAATATTTGAAACTAAATGTTCTGACTTCCAGCCTAATTTTATTTGTAACATAATATATTTATTATTTTATATTATAATGATATTGCTTCTAAATATAATGTTGAAAATATAATAATATATAGGCCTATATATGATCATCTGGTGATCCTGTGTGCACATACAGAAGAATCTTTAGGCATATATGCATATGATTATGAGATCTTTGATTATGGGAACTGGGAACTTTTGCTGACTGTATCTGTGGGTTAAGTACGAAACAATCTTCATTATATACATCATATTTTATGTGGTAATTATACAAATTGCTTTCCCACAGGGATGTGATAAAGGCTGGATGAGTCAACGGTCAGGAAAGAAATAAGCATGATATCTGGTATGTAGGATTGCCCCCCATATCCCATTGCCATACTTCTCTTTTCCTTACCAGGCAAGGCCTTGGCCCACTTGACCACGTGCACAAGCTGTCGCTCCCCTAGTTCATTGAGACTAGTGAGCAAGGCTGAAAACGAGTCAGGCTTATTGTTGTCATGGCCAGCACACACCACGCCTGGTTCAATAGCCTCTAGAACATTCAGAAAGATGGGCTGAGACTCAAAGCCTTCAACGTGTAACAACGCCATCTTTGGGGTTTGTTCCTCAGTGGGGCTGTTGGCACTGGAAGACTCCCCTTCCTCCTGTAGTTTTAGATTGCCAAGTTTCTTCAGTTTCCGGGCTATTGGGGGAGAAAGGAAATTTGAATATATTACCAGTAGCTAAAATCACACAGTTCAGAGAGATTGTTAGAAAGAATGAGCAAAGATAACAATAACTTTGATAGGTTCTGGTCACAAATTCTAAAGTTTTTAATAAAAACGTCAGTTTTAATACTAGTTCAATAAACAGTTCTTCATTCCAAATACCTATTGACTCAAACTTTCTTATTTCACCTTCTCTCTGCTCCCCATTGTCAAAGAAATATAGTATATATTTAGATCAGGCTCTTACTAAGTGCAGCTATCAGTATCCATATCTTGAATCTACAATGAAATGACTTACTAATATATTCATGATTCATTCATTTGACATGTATTATTAGGTTTTTTCTTATGAGCGACAGAATGGACATAGGTTCTATCCTGGTCTGGTAGAGAAATAAATGTCCACAAGCAATTGTAAAATAGGTGAAACTGGTAATGTCGACAAACAGTTATAAAAAATGTGAGAAAAAAATATCCACAAGCAAACTGATAAATGTTTTAACATACATACACACACATATATATGCATGCTAAAATATATATATTTGTTAAAATAAGATGACAGTAGTCTCTCCCACCATAGGTAGGATCAATAAATTCTTTATGTGATATTTGACTGGACTTGAAAAATTATTTTACCAGGCAGTAAAATTAGAATGAATATAAATAAAAGCACTGAGGAATACTTGGGAAATAGAGATCAGTGTGACTGGAGTCTGTGCACTTGTGGGTAGAGTGACTATTAATGAAGATAAAATCAATGTTGGGACCTTATTTTAAAGTATAAGTATCCCGGGATATTGGTGGTGGGGAATGTGCACTGGTGGAGGGATGGGTGTGAGATTGTAACCCAAACATGAAAGCTTGTAACTATCGCACGGTGATTCAATAAAAAAATTTAAAAAAGTATAAGTATCTACATATAAGTATATGTGTATGCATTTAGATGTACATAAATATAACATATATAATACACCTATATCATATTTAGAAATCTGGGTTCTATCTTAAATTCAATAGACAAATACAGAATGTTTTAAATCAAGAATATGATACACTTATATCTATGCCTTGTATATCATACTAGATTGCTAGAGAAATAAACTTAAAGGCAAACCTATAAAATACACACACTAAACTTGTTCTTTGCTGTTTCTCAGGAAATGAAGAAGTACAGTGACTTAGATTTGTAACCCTCCCTTCTCTCTCTCTCTCTCTCTATTTTCTTCTTCCTCCATAAATGCACATATTCATAGACATCTCTAGAAATCACTAGGAAGATGGAAAATTTGTCAGAAACCTTTATCATTGGAGAGGATGTGGTATTAAGTATTTTTAGAAATGCCCTTGAAAGCCCCATCTAATACTGAGACTACCAATTCTCACTTTGATACAGTAAAATTGAATTTCCTGGTGTTGCTGTATCTCTCATTTAACAGTATAACAGTATAACAGCTTCAGACATTGTCAGGAATTACACCTATATGTAAGTTATACTGCAACCTACACTTTGATAATTTTAACAAAGTGAGAGGATAAGCTAAAGAGTTGACATTTCCTATAGTATCAAAAAATAATACCGCTAGTTGGTCACACCCAGGGACTGCCCCCGGTGCCCTGGAATCCCATCAACAGCAAGCACCCAGAGACTTAACAGCAAGCTCCAGGAAGAGAGTGACGCAGAGAGTCTCTTGCCCGCACGCCTGGCTGTCTTCCCCAGGGCCTCTCGGAGGTGATGGGCTCCAGCTTCCTTCCCCGCCCCAAGCACAGCTCGCAGCAGCAGAAGAGCTCCGGAGCCCAGCCACAGCCATGCTCAAGGCCCCTCTCTACGCGTTCGGACAAGCCTCACGCATGGTGTTCCCTTCTCTGAGTTGCCCAGAATGAGAGACCAGCCTCCAAGCCATGGAGTCAACCTCCTACTACTTATTTCTACTATTCTTGGGTGTTAGACTCCTAGTCTATTATTCTATATTCCACAGATGAGTGCAATCTTTCTATGTCTGTCTCTCTCTTTCTGACTAATTTCAATTAGCATGATATTTTCCATGCTGATTCACTTATATGCAAACTTCATTACTTCATTTTTTCTAACAGCAGCATAGTATTCCATTGTATAGATGTACCAAAGTTTCCTCAACCAGTCATCTGTTCTAGGGCTCTCGGTTTTTTTCCAGATTCTGGCTATTGTAAACAGTGCTGCAATGAACATATAAGTGCAGATGTCATTTCGACTATACTTTTTTGCTCCTCTGGGATATATTCCCAGCAGTGGTATTGCTGGGTCAAATGGGAGCTCAACATCTAGTTTTTTGAGAATCGTCTATATTGTTTTCCAAAAGGGCTGAAGCAGTCGGCATTCCCACCAGCAGTGTAGAAGGGTCCCTTTCTCCCCACATCCTCTCCAACAGCGGTTGCTTTTGTTCTTTTGGATGTGTGTTAGTCTCTGTGGTGTGAGGTGGTATCTCATGGTTGTTTTGATCTGCATCTCTCTGACGATTAGTGATGCAGAGCACTTTTTCATGTGCCTTTTGGCCATTCGTATCTCTTCCGTGGAAAAGTTTCTGTTCATTTCTTTGCCCCATTTTTTGATGGGGTTGGATGTTTTCTTCTTGTAGAGTTCAACCAGTGCTTTATATACCATTGATATTAACCCCTTATCTGATGGGTATTGTGTAAATATCCTTTCCCATTCTGTAGATAGTCTTTGTATTCTGGTCACTGTATCTTTTGCGGTGCAGAAGCTTTTTAGTTTAATGTAGTCCCATTTGTTGATCTCTGTTTCTACTAGATTGCTTAGTTCCGTGTCATCTTTGAAGATACCTTTATCTTCAATATCGTGGATGGTTTTGCCGACCTTGTCTTCAATGTACCTTATGGTTTGTGGTCTGATGTTGAGGTCTTTAATCCATTTTGATCTGACTTTTGTGCATGGTGTCAGGTCGAGGTCTAAGCCCATTCTTTTACATGTGGTTGTCCAATTCTGCCAGCACCCTTTGTTAAAGAGGCTTTCCTTGCTCCACTTCACATCTCTTGCTCCCTTATCAACGATTAGATGATCGTACATTTGAGGTTGTGTGTAGGGATATTCCACCCTGTTCCATTGGTCTTCAGCTCTGCCTTTGTTCCTGTACCATGCTGTTTTAATTGTTACTGCTTTGAGTTTAAGGTTGGGGAGGGTGATGCCTCCCATCATCTTTTTCCCAAGAATTATTTTAGCTATCCGTGGGCGTTTATTGTTCCATATAAATTTCAGGATTGCTTGATCCATTTCTTTGAAGAATGACATGGGTATTATTATAGGGATCGCGTTAAATCTGTATAATGCTTTGGGGAGTATTGCCATTTTGACAACTCTCACCAAAATGGGTTTTGGAGGAACTTTTCTCAAGATAGTCAAAGCCATCTACCACGAACCTATGGCAAGCATTATCATCAATGGAGAAAAACTAAGGGTCTTTCTTCTAAGATCGGGGACAAGACAAGGATGCCCACTCTCACCACTTCTCTTTAATATAGTACTGGAAGTATTAGTAATAGCCATCAGGCAAGAAAAAGATATTAAGGGGATTCAGATCAGAAAGGAAGAAATCAAGCTCCCACTATTCGCAGACGATATGATACTATACCTAGAGAAGCCTAAAAGCTCTAGTAAGAAACTCTTAGAAACAATTGACCTGTACAGTAAAGTCGCAGGCTATAAAATCAATACCCAAAAATCCATGGCCTTCCTATATGCAAACAATGAGACAGAGGAAAGGGACATGAAAAAAGCAATCCCGTTCACAATCATACCCCAGAAAATCAAATACCTTGGAATCAGCTTAACTAAAGAAGGACCTCTACAAAGAAAACTATAAAACGCTACTCCATGAAGTAAAAGAGGATATGAGGAAATGGAAACATATCCCCTGCTCATGGATAGGGAGAATAAACCAGCCATCATTTTCTTAGTGATCCCTTCTCTATTCCATCTACCTTCTCCCCTTCGCTCATGAAGCAGGCTTCCAGCTATGGGGCAATCCCCCTGGCCCTTGTATCTACTGTCCTGGGGTGTCAGCCTCATGTGATGTTATTCTATACTCCACAAATGAGTGCAGTCCTTCTATGTCTGTCCCTCTCTTTCTGGCTCATTTCACTTAGCATGATCCTCTCCATGTCTATCCATTTATAAGCAAATTTCATGACTTCATATCTCCTAACAACTGCATAGTATTCCATTGTGTAGATGTCCCAAAGTTTCTTTAACCCGTCATCTGTTTAAGGGCACTTGGGTTGTTTCCAGATTTGGGCTATTGTGAACAGTTCTGCAAATATCCCCTGCTCATGAATTAATACCGTCAAAATGGAAATACTCCCCAAAGCATTGTACAAATTCAATGTGATCTCTATAAGGATACCCATGGCATTCTTCAAATAAAGGGAGCAAACACTCGTGAAATTCATATCGAACAACAAGCCCCCACTAATAGCTAAAGCAATTCTTGGGAAAAAGAAAATGGGAGGAATTAACCTCCCCAACTTCAAACTCTACTACAAAGAGGTAATAATTAAAGCAGCATGGTATGGAATAAAGGCAGAGCTGCAGACCAATGGAACAGAGTTGAATATTCTGACACACACCCCAAATATATAATCATCTAGTCTTTGATAAGGGAGCAATAAATGTGAAGTGGAGCAAGGAAAGCATTTTTAACAAACGGTGCTAGTTTTATTCTTATTCTATCTCACAAATCACCTGATAGGGGCTGGAGCAATAGTTTAGCAGGTATGACATTTGCCTTGCACGCGGCTGACCAGGATTTGATTACCAGCATCCCATATGGTCCCCTGAGCACCACCATGAGTGATTCCTGAGTGGAGAGCCAGGAGTTAGACCTGAGCATTGCCAGGTGTGGCCAAGAAGCCAAAAAAATCACCATGATAGTTCAGCAGTAAAAAAAAAACAAATCACCATGATAATGAGGCAGTAAAAAAACAAATTACCATGATAATCCAGCAGTAATATGGATGTCACCCTGATTATTATGAAAGTCCTGGCTTCTCCTAGAATAAACCTATTTCTAGAGCTCTTTAAATATAGTTAATTCAAACTTACATGGGTAGTTCTTTCCTCTGAATATACTGTGTTCATCCTTCCAGTTTGTACTTTAACTGAAATAAACACTGTTTTTCTGTGAGCTTGTATAAGTCTTGTCCTGGTCCTTCTTCCTTGCCCAAAGGAAGAAGCTGGAAGATTTCTACCACAGTAACAAGTAACTCTGAATCCACGACTCTCTTTGCAGAAAGTGAATAATTCCTTTTAAATCCTCATTAGATTGGGTCAGGTGCAGCAAAGACAACATCTCTTAAAATTCTACTAAATTGTGAACTTAAAAACATGTCCCAAGTTGTTTTTTCACAGTAGTATCTAGAATTATTTTTGACTGTCACTGTCACTGTCATCACGTTGCTCATTGATTTGCTAGAGCGAGCACCAATAGCATCTCCATTGTGAGACTTGTTGTTACTGTTTTTGACTAAATAATTGAAAATGATGTTTGTACACCAGAAGGTTCGAAATCATAGAGATATTTAGAAGTCTACCTTTTAAAGAAAGTGATTCTTCTATATCCCAAATTTCTCCAAATGGTGGAATATGAAGAAGAGAAACATCCTCCAACTTCAACAGAAGCAGTGAAATTTTCTCACTTTTGGAAACTTCTCAATCTACACTGTCTTTCCCCCACACATAGCAGCAAAAGCTTCTATACTGATGTGTCAAGAAATGACAATGAAACAATGTTTTATTGTGACATTGACTATAGATTTTACAGATTAATCACATGTAACCTTCCTTTGGATAGTACCATTGAAACTGATTTTATAACGGTGGTGTTGTACAAGCATAATTGAACATTTTAAAGAATCATGTGGCAAAATGAATAGTAATTTTAGTTGGGACACAATTGACAACTTTTGGGAAATAAAGACGGGGAAATCCTCTCATAAAGTTGTCTATAACGGCCAGTTAATTATGATACACTGTGGCCTAATATAAATTTTACTTACTGATTCCCAAGTTCTGGAAAATTTTTAATCAAACCTCTTTGTCTTTTATCCAGTAACTTTTAAATTTATAGTTTCTGTGGGCCTGATTAATTCTTCCCATTTAATGAATTTATTTTAGTTGTAACAAATGAATACTTTAGATGGATTTTCTTTTTTTAGAAGATAAAGCAAATTTTTTGCCTTATTCTTTTCTGAGGTATTTTCAGTCACCTCATAAGTTACTATAGTAAGTAAACTAATACATTTTATCATGTTCGCTTACACAGAAAGCTGTATTTCCACATAAGTTAAGCTTATATATTTACAGAAATAAAGGCTTAAAAAATTTAAAAAATAATAAAACAATATAAAAGTGGTGTTGTAGAGGCAGCCAAAATAGGACTCTTATGCCACAAACTTAAAAGTACACTCCCCATAAGAAGGCAGCAAAATCCATACATTATATGAAAGTCTGCACCAGTCCCCTAGAGATAATATGGGACAGAGAAGTACTTCGTCGGTGATCCTTTCTTGCCTTCATGGAGCTAAGCCTGAAAACTGTGGAATAGACGCATATCAACTCACAAACATTACTATCTCCTTTCTTCCGACTCACCATTTAATTTAAATAAAACAATAAGTGTCTGCCTTTCATTTGGGTTGAGAGGCATACATCTCACATGAAGGGTTAGATATGACATGGGGGATCAGATGCAGAAGAGTGGGAGGTGCTTGGGCTTTCCTCCATGGAAGAAAATAAAGATCTTGCATATGAAGTAACATCTGAGATTACTAAGACTCATTATCCAACATACAAGTTATCTAGCAACATGTTTGCCTCTGCTACATAAAGAGGACATAGGAGCTCATGAAAGGATGAAAATAATATGATTTTAATTACATTCAGTTCAGTCACCCCTTTCAGGCAGAAAAGCCAGAACACCTGGTGCAGCTTGGTCCACTATGTACAAGGGGCAATACATTGGCCAAGTCCTGGAGGTAACCTGGAATTTAACTTCCTTTCTTCGGTATGTTGCCTTATACTTCTCAGACGAAGCTATGAAATAACATGCAAGTTTTCATTAGCACTACACAAAGAGGGGAAATAATTTCTTCTTGATAGATTCTCCCCATAGTCTCTGCACATATTGATTTTGCTTACAATGTGTTGGCTTAGGTCATCACCCCACTGAGATCTGAGTCACTAGCAGGAAAGTGGAGGTGACAAAATGTACTTCATGATTGCACATTACCAATCATTCTGTGTCCCTTCACATTTGAAAATCCCCTGGGTTCATCTGTATAAAAGTTGCTAGGATTTTGTTTCTTTTTCAATAGCATGAATAGGGTACTTTCTTTTTTCTTTTTTCAGTACCATGAATAGGGTATACAAAAGGGACTACTTCCCTGGGGAACAGTTTATATTCACAATGCCTTTTCATGGAGCTTTCTAAAATAATGGAAATGTCTGCAATGCTCAATGTAATAGCTACTAGAATGGCTTTCATACCCTTCAACTGTGGATTTGGAAAGTGAGGATTTATATTTTTGATCACTTGTATTTTAATAATATTTAAGTTCAATTGTAGGTAGCCACATGTGACTAGTGGCTGCTATATTGATTGGGCAGTTCAAATCTTAGAGTAGCAGTTACAGAGACAGATTAGTTATTAGTAAAATATTCATAGATGTTATGCAGAAAATTCTGCATTAGGAATAAGAACCCTAATTCTATTTCAGTACTGTCATTAGGCAGTATAACCTTCTCTGTCCTCAATCTATTATCTGTGACTTGAAAGTTTGGAATAATTGAGAAGTAAAAAAACACTAAAATCAACTTTGGAACAAAGATGTGTATCAGGAAAAACAAATATAATAATGACTTATTATTATATTTTGTTTCTGTATGTGAGTGTATGTGTCTGTGTTTCATACACATATAAATGGCAGGGATAGGAAGACATTAATTCCAGTTCAGATTTCTCACCATTTTTATTGAACCCATCCAAACCACACCACAGTATTTTCTTTATAGATTCTAGCATCATATTGAATCTACTGACATCCTAGATTAGATAATTTCTAAGGATCCTTTAGTTTGATAAACTATTTGTCTTTGTACTGTTTTAGTGCCCCAAACCTGTTTTTAGTTATAGATTATGACTAGAAGTATTCTCATAGCTTCTCATTTCCTCTCCTCTAAATTTGATGCTAATTTTAGAGTAAATGGTGAAGACAAATGGCAGAGATATAGCTTCCACCCTAATCTGCAACTCTGGTATTAGACTAAAAGTAGGGTTTGGAGCTTCTAAGTTCTTGGGGAGGCAGCATAATAGAAAGTACCCAATAACATGGCAGTTTTAATCAGTAGATCAGGTTTGGATTACAGGGTTCACTTTCTTGATAGCTATGTTAGCTTATGTGAAACAAGGATGTGGAAAATTCCCAATCTTATAAAATCATTGTAGATTTTGTAGGCTGTCAATTTACTATATCGACTTATTGTTTCTAGGAGCTTTTCTGTAGAGTCTTTAGGGTTTTCCATGTATAGTGTCATATCATCTGCAAATAGTGATAACTTGATCTCTTCCTTTCCTATCTTTATGCACTTTATATCTTTTTTTGTCTAACTGCTATGGCCAGGACTTCCAGTACTATATTGAATAGGAGTGGTGAGTGTGGGCAACCTTACCTTGTGCCCAATCTTAGAGGGAAGGATTTCAGTTTTTCCCCATTGAGAATGATACTAGCGTTGGCTTTTGGTAGATGGCTTTGACTATATTAAGGAAACTCCTTTGATGCCCATTCTGCTGAGGGTTTTCATCATAAACGGATGCTTAATCTTGTCAAATGCTTTCTCTGCATCTATTGATATGATCATATGTTTTTTACTATTTATTTTATTAATATGATGAACTGTGTTGATTGACTTCTGAATGTTAAACCATCCTTGCATCCCTAGGATGAATCCTACTTGGTCATGGTGTATGATCTTTTTGATGAGTCATTGGATTCTCTTTGCTAATATTTTGTTGAGGATCTTTGTGTCTGTGTTCATCAGGGACATTGAACTGTAATTCTCTCTCTTTGTGGTATCTTTGTCTGTTTTTGGTATCAGGGTGATATTTGCCATGGCTTTTTTATATACAAATAATTAAAGAGAAAAACAATCCTGTTCACAATCGTACCTCAGAAAAATAAGTACCTTGAAATCAGCTTAACCAAAGAAGTGAAGGACTTATACAAGGAAAATTACAAAACACTACTTCAAGAAATAAAGGAGGGCACTAGGAAATGGAGACACGTCCCCTGCATATGGATAGGGAGAATTAAAATTATCAAAATGGCAATATTGCCAAAAGCACTATACAAATTTAATGCAGTCCCTACCAGGATACCCATGACATTTTTCAAAGAAATAGAAAAAACACTCCTGAAATTTATATGGAACAATAAACCCTTACAAATAGCTAAAGCAATCCTTTAAAAAAAGAGAATGGGTGGCGTCACCTTCCCCAACTTCAAATTCTACTACAAAGCAGTAGTAATTAAAACAGCATGGTATTGGGAAAAAACAGACCTGCAGACCAATGGAACAGAATTGAATATCCTGTCACAGACCCCCGAATATATGGCCACTTAATCTTTGACGAAGGAACAAGAAACGCAAAGTGGAACAAGGAAAGCCTCTTTAACAAGTGGTGCTGGGAAAACTGGATAGCTACCTGCAAAAAATTGAACTCCGACCTCTGCCTAATGACAGGCACAAAAGTCAGATCCAAGTGTACTAAAGACCTCAATATCAGACATGAATTTATAAGGTTCATAGAAGAAAACGTAGGCAGAACTCTCCGTGACATTGAAGCTAAAAGCATCTTTATGGACGAAATAGCACTGATCATGCAAGTGGAAGCAAACATAAACAAATGGGACCACATCAAACTAAGAAGCTTCTGCACTTCAAAAGAAACAGTGACCAAAATACAGAAAGAACCCACAGAATGGGAAAGAATATTTACCCAATACCTATCTGATAAGGGATTAATAGCCAGGATATATAAGACACTAGTAGAATTATATAAGGAAAAAACCTCCAACCCCATCAAAAAATTGAGAGAAGAAATGAACAGAAGTTTCCTCAAAAAAGAAATACAAATGACCAAAAGACACACGAAAAAATGCTCCACATTGCTAGTCATCAGGGAGATGCAAATTAAAACAATGAGATATCATCTCACACCACAGAGACTGGCACACATTCAAAAGAACAAAAGCAACCAGTGCTGGTGTGGATGTGGGGAAAAAGGGACACTCCTTTATTGTTGGTGGGAATGCCGACTGGTCCAGCATTTCTGGAGAACAATATGGACAGTCTTTCTAAAACTAGAAATTGAGCTTCCATATGATCCCTCAATACCAGTTCTGGGAATATGTCCCGAGGGTACAAAAAAGCACAGTAAAAATGACATCTGTACCTATATATTCATTGCAGCACTGTTCACAATAGCCAAAATCTGGAAACCCGAGTGCCCTTAAACAGATGACTGGTTAAAGAAACTTTGAGACATCTACACAATGGAATACTATGCAGGTGTTAGGAGAGATGAAGTCATGAAATTTGCTTATAAATGAATAGACATGGAGAGGATCATGCTAAGTGAAATGAGTCAGAAAGTGAGGGACAGATATAGAAGGACTGCACTCATTTGTGGATTATAGAATAACATCACATGAGGCTGACACCCCAGGACAGTAGATACAAGGGCCAGGGGGATTGCCCCATAGCTGGAAGCCTGCTTCATGAGCGAAGGGGAGAAGGCAGATGGAATAGAGAAGGGATCACTAAGAAATTGATGGCTGGAGGAATCATTTGTGATGGGAGATGTGTGCCAAAACTAGATAATGGAATAAACATGATGAACTCTCAGTGTCTGTGTTGCAGGTCATAATGGCCAAAAGTAGAGAGAGAGTATGGGGAATAATGTCTGCCATGGAGGCAGGAGGAGGGTGGGAAAGGGAGGGGTATACCTGGGATATTGGTGCAGAATGTGCACTGGTGGAGGGATGGGTCTTTGATCATTGTGTGATTGTAACCGAAACATGAAAGCTTGCAACTATTTCATGGTGATTCAATAAAATTTAAAAAAAAGAATAAGAATAAAACAACAATACTAATTGTATTATGATGAAAAATTATTTTAATAATGAGTTATATGTCTTTAAGGGAGTCTGGCAACCACATCTGGTTGTGCTCAAGGGATACTCTTAGCTCTGTACTTGAGAGTTGCTCCCTTTGGCGGTTGGAGGAACATATGGTACTGGCTCTCAGACTAGAGATGGTTGTATGCAATGGGCTTAAGTCCTGTACTCCATTCCATGAACTACAGGTCTTTTAGTAGTGAGATTATATTGCAATGTGTAGGTGCAGGTTAAGGGAAAGTCTCTAATCTGAAAATAAATGTTCTTAGGTAAACAGTATGCTTTTCATAGCTTTCAAGATCACAGAGGTGGGCATAAGGAGTCATGTGCTTTCATTTATTTTCCAGCTGGAATAAAGACCTGGATGAGGGAAGGGTTTTTAAATATCAGCTTGTGACTAAATCCAAAAGCAAATGAAAATAGTCACAATAAGACCCAACCATTATAGTGCAAGTGCATTTTTATTTTTGTAATGATGAAAATAGCTTCTCAATCTATCTACCCTACTTAATTTGGAGAGTATCTATTAGTTTATTCTTGGATTTGAAGGTAGAGGCATTCACATAGCATAATAAAAAGAGGGCAGTGTCTAGAAAGTTAGATAGATTTCATCAATTAGAAAGGAATTTGCAGACCTTATTCTTACAAGAAATTCCTACCGGAAATTAAGCTCTGCCATGATCACATAAAGTTGGAAGAGGACTCTGAACCCCATATCAGATTAGTCTCACCAACACCTTGACTTCATTATTGTAAGAAACTGCAATTAGAATGTAGCAATTCTGTGTTATTTTTAACTTACAAAACTGTGAGATGTTAAATGAGTATTGTGTGACACTACCAACCTTATGGAAATTTGTTATTTAGCAACTAAACAGTAATACATTTTCCTAAAAGATGTGTAGTGTAGGGCAAGATAATAGTGTCTCAAGTCAGCAAAGCTTGGGTTCAAACCCCCGCTTTGTCAATCTATTACCAAAATAATATCTCTGAAATCATTGCTTGATTTCTCTAAGATTAACTTTTTCATTTGTCAAATAGACATACCACCACCTAGCTAAAATAAATGTCAGAGAATATCTGGCGCACACACACAAGACTTCTCTACTCTCCATTCATTGTAAGCACGAGAAAGGAATGCAGGCTCAATAGAAAACCAGATACTGCAAAAAAGGAGGGTGGAAATTACACTGTGTGAAATTGAAAATATTACTGAATTTGTTCTGCATAAAACTTTTTATAAAACTGAAATTTGACTGTATATATTTATTTATGGTTTGGGGGTCATGGTCTGGAATGTTCAGGGCTTACTCCTGGTACTGAGTTTTAAGGAGAGGGCAGGCTCACTCTTGGCAGGCTTGGGTGACCATATAAGGTGCTAAGGATTGAATCTGGATTGGCAATGTGCAAGTCAAGCACCCTACCCACTGTACTATCTTGCCAGCTTAAGTTTAAGTTTAATTCTAAGTGCTAAGTATACATAAAGGTTAAGTTTGGTGCAGATTTATAAATTCTTTGTGAAGCCAGATTAGGTTATAGTCTATTCATAGATAAGTCATCTGTTAATTTATGCATGTCTGCAGGTAGTTATATATTACAATGCTTATATTGAGGGGCTATAAAATATACTATGTAAATGAAGACAGTGCTGAATTAAGAATTTTATAGGTGAATTTGGACCTAGGGAAATGAGTTGTGACCTCTAGATTACGTCAGAACAGCCATATTTCCACACATTAATACTAGAGTCAGGGGTTTACTCTATATAAGTTTTGGTTTAAAAAATCTGAAAATTGTATTAGGGCTCAGAAAAGCTCACTTCATGATCCTAGAAACATTCCTTTTCTTCTCAGTTTTTATATATATTATAGATCTATGTATATGAATACATATGCACATATGTATAACTATATCTGTATATATAATCATAGAGTAATTAAAAGTAAAGTATCTGAGTTAGTATGAGTTGCAAACCTGGCTCTAGTACTTATTAATTGTGTCACTTTGGCCAAGACTAAGTCTCTGTACCTCAATTTCCTCATCAGTAAGATGGAGATAAAAAATGGCCTAATTTATAATGATGTTAATGAGAAGACTGGAGCAATAGCACAGGGGATAGGGCGTTTGCCTTGCACGTGGCTGACCCGGGTTTGATTCCTCCGTCGCTCTCAGAGAGCTCTGCAAGCTACTGAAAGTATCCTGCCCGCATGGCAGAGCAGGGTAAGCCACCCGTGGCATATTCGATATGCCAAAAACAGTAACAACAAATCTCACAATGGAGACATTACTGGTGCACACTCGAACAAACCGATGAACAATGGTATGGCAGTGCTACAGTGCTACAATCAATGAGAAATATATGCACTTGTTTGTGCTGGCAGAGTACAGAGAAGACAAGACATAAGAAAAATGCACTGAATTTGAGGAGACAGCAATTAATGGTAAAATAGAAATTCTAAAATTTTATTCACATTAAAAGCCTTTAAATTATTTATCTTATTAAATAAATGACCTGGAACAAATAGCTTCATTTCACTTCTATTTGTTTTCACATCAATATAATGGTGGCAATGCAAAATGACTACTGCATAAGACTATTGTTATAAGGAAATGAGATTATTTCAGTGAGAGTCCTCTGAGTCCTTTAAAGTGTATTCCAATCAGCATACTGCATCATTTTCTTATTTGTTTCTATGTTTTCAGGCCACATCAGCTGTTTTCAGGGCTTACTTCTGGCCCTGTGCTCAGGGATACCTCCTGATGATCTTGGGGGACTATATGGAGTGCTTGGTATAGAATCTGATTCAGTAGTGTACGAGGAAAGTACCCTAGCTGCTGTGCTATCTCTCTGGCTCCAACTACATAAATTTCTACAAATCTATCTCTAGCTAGAGAGAATTCTGAAAAACTGCTAACCGTAGAAAACCTGTAAGAACTATAACCTTCCATCTCAAACCAAAGATTGAGATCAAACTAACAAATTTCAGAATAGTAAGGTAATAAAAAAATGTTTCACAGAATGGTAAATTTCCCTAATACAATGAATGCAAAGCACTAAGTACATTTTGTAGGTCAAGAAACGATGTCTTCTACTCTTACTAGTTGCCAAACGTCACGATAATCGATGGCAATTCCCTTTATGTTAACAATCTTTCTGAAAAAGATTCTCTGGAAACTACAGTTTCCAGAGAATGACATAAATTAGAATAGTAGAATCATAATTGGAACAGTCTCCAGACATTAATCTGGTATGATATTAGAATTAAAAGAGCTCTAAAGTTTTATTTAAGGGTTCCAGAAAGTAGTTTATGAGCACGTGATTCTACTAATAGGGATTTTTTTCAAATCAAAATTAGTGCTTTATTTTGTATCTACATTTGGCGCTACATAAAATTTTGTTTGAAGAAAAGATTCCATGGTTAAGAGCATGTTGGATTGTTCCAGATCCTACCTATTTTTCCTCTCCTATTTAAACCAGTCCTTGTTTTATTAGACTTTCCCCCTTAATTTTGGGGCCATATGTTGTAGTGCTTAAAGGACTATGCTCTGTCGGGCTTGGAGATTGAACCTGGGCCTCCAGCATGCAAAGAATATGCTCACCCCTTGAGCTATCTCTCTGGACCAATTCTTATTTTAAATATATACAGAAGGGAAAGCTAAGTCCTTCCTAATGTTAAACAGATAAAGGGGTGGCACAATAGAGTCTGGAATTGGGTATCTTTACTTTTAGGTATGTTTTCTATTTCATAATAATGAATATCATGCCAGTGAGAAGGATCAGTTGAAGATGAGTGGGAAAGAACTATGAAAGGAACAAGAGATGAAGTATAGTCAGTACTTGGCTAACGTAGTAGTGAGAGATTTGTAAGGGGTACATCCAAGTTTAAGTGTACACTAATAAAGAGTATGCCAGATTCTCTTAGGCAAGAAGGCTTCTTGGTCCTTCCCCCAAAGTCCCTTTTCTATCAAGTTTCAATTCTGAGTCAGAGGAGAAAATATCAAATTTTATCGTTCAAGGTTTATGTTGGAATATTTAGTCTAATGGTTTTTAGTTCATGGAAGAGTAAACATAATTAATAATAGAATGATATGCAGTGCTGCATATCCTTGCCAAAGCACAGGATTTGGCAGAAATTATTTCCAAGTTTCTTCTCCCTGACTACTGAGCCAGAAGATAGGGGCTCACTGTTTGGATGCCATCCTGTGTGAGGGGCTAAGTCATTACCAAAACTATGCTCATGTGTAATTGCAGAACCTGGAAATGCTTTAACATATAGTGTTTTCCACTGGAAAAAGTAAGTACATAAAATTAGAGCATACAAGATTCTACAATTACACTTAAACTAACATTAAAAACAAATGTGAAACAGCCCATGCTGAACAGGTCAGCCTGACCTGGAAAACAAACTAGAGAGAAAAAAAAAGAAAGAAAAAAAAGAAAATAGAGGAAGGCCCAATGTTAACAGACTAATTCTGTCAGTCTGTTCTAAATAAAAAAATACCATTGGTGTATTAATGGTGTTATTAAAAGAAAATTCACTAGCAGAAATATGCAACATTCAAACAAAATGAAAACAGTTAAAAATAAACCATATGTGCCTTTCAATTTTCATTAGGGAAAATCTTATTCATTTGGAGATTATAACTAGGCCCCAAGGAGGGTAAAACTTCCTTCCCTCCTGAAGTTCTTCTTTGGCTTTTCTCCAATATGTTGCTGAGTCAGGGGAAAGTGGGGGTAGGGGAGCGTGTGGGCATACATGCACATGTGCGAAAGGAAAGTGAGGACACTGGAGAAGGAAGAGGGTGGAAATGCAGACTCCAATAAAGACAGGGATAGTGGTCCTCACTTTGATACTTTTCTGCCACTGCCTCCACAAAACCCAAACAAACAGGAAACTTGTTTCAATAGACCACTCTGGGTCTGGGACACAGAGTGAGCACAGTAAGAGAGAGCATAGCACTATGTTACAAACTCTAAGTGCATTTCCTCTTGTGTAAATACATAGTTTGAGGAGAACAAGACCTCACCCGGATAGAGATTCAACCTACCCATATAAGTGAGCAGTGAGGATAGAATAAAGATATGAAGTTTGATTCACTTTCCCTATCATCCTAAATGTAACATTGAAGCAAATTAAGTGACAAAGGTTCTCTTCTGTGATTTCCTTCTTCTTTATGAAAGGTTCAAGCATGTTTATACTTTTGAAGAGAGACACTTGAACTTCGGGAAGAGGGAGAAACCATATCTGAATCTAGTCTTCTAACCCACTGAAGAAAGGATCTGGTTGGTTCCTCGGTTTACTTCTCCAGGAAATACATAAATACGGTTTTTGTTTACTGATCTTCTGTAAATATATGAGGACTAAGGTTAAGATCTAAGTCCTTGGCAGTGGTTCAAGAGAATAGTGGTAAAAGAAACTAATACATTGTTTTATAACTAAGTGGCCAAAAAAACCTTAGACAGTCTCAGTTCTTACAAAAGTAAGGTAGCATAGCATCTTCAGGTGGTACATCGTAGAAAGTCAGCAAGTGAAAAAAAAACCTTCCGCTGGTTCCACCTGGCTGTGGTCACATATAATTAAGAACAATTAAGAAGCGCTCTGCTAAAGTTGAGTCAGATTTCAGGAACAAAAATCATGATACTCATCACTATATGAGTGGTAATTGTTACTACTTCAAGAAGTAGTTCTTATAACATCTAAGAGATATAAAAACACCATTGGTCTCATTTGCAGTCCCTAATACTAATATATCAGACTCTATGTTGAGGAGTAATGACTAACATTAAGAATTCAGATAATTTTGGACTATCTAAGAGAGAATCTTCTGGAACCTTTATTCAGAATGAGGCAAATCAGTCTTTCTTTATCATGCGGTTGTTTAAAGATTCCTCCAAGTGAATCTCCAACATGGAGATTTTGTAAGATGAGAGATACCGTTTAATATAGCAAATTAAAGATGGTCTAGCACCTAGAAGTTCCCATAATCAGATACATATGTCAGATTCTCTGACAGAGAAAGCTGCATGCAAAATTAGAAGGAAGTTCTGGTTGCATTAGAGGTTTGACTTTTCTCTTTTCCTGGCTGTAAAATGAGTGGGGAAATAAAAATCATTTTTTGGGAGTTAGATTGTTTCCACCTTTTTTATTTATTGATAAATATGCTAAAGAGTGTTACATTTCTAATTAATTCTCTGCATAGTCGTTAAAGATTTTATAACTTTTTATTGAAGTTCTGATTCATCAGGGCTGGAGCAATAGCACAGCGGTTAGGGTGTTCATTTTACATGCGGCCAACCCAGGTTCGATTCCTCCGCCCCTCTTGGAGAGCCCGGCAAGCTACTAAGAGTATCTCACCCACATGGCAAAGCCTGGCAAGCTACCCATAGTGTATTCGATATGCCAAAAACAGTAACAACAAGTCTCACAGTGGAGACATTACTGGTGCCCGCTCGAGCAAATAAATGAGCAACGGGATGACAGTGACAGTGACAGTGACTGATTTACCATATCGTGAATGGTGGTTTCTTATGCAAAAAATTACAACACCACATCTATAAATAGTGTACCTCCTCCATTCCCCAAGTCCCCAAAGTCCCTCTCTTTCAACACCCCTTTACTCCCAATCTGTTGTATAGATCAGTTTACTTGCTGTGTTACCTTTGGCCCTTGTTGCTACCTTGCTGTGTATCTTTAAGCCCATAGTGGTTAAAGAATTGTGGAAGGGTGGGGGAGAGAGATATGGAATTGGGAGAGGAATAGAATTAAAAGTCTCATTGCATCACTTAGTGTCTATTAAAGACAGCCTAAGCAGCCTTCTGAATTCTTTGCAGCAGCTAAACAATACCATATTTACATTCATCCTAGAGATGAAAATACTTAAAAATTAATGTCTGTATGCTAACAGCTCATGAATCAAAGCTACTATGCTTCATATTCTACCCCGGGGAGAGTCCTCTGTCTCTTTTTGTTTTACTGTGGCCAGCATTAGACGGAGTGCTTGGGCCTGTGACCTTTTTATCTTGGTCGGGATCCAGATTTTCTCCTTAAATACAAATACAAGTTGAAGCTTTCTGTAAATGGTTTCTTGAGGATTGGTGTTTACATTTATTTAATTATTGAGAGATAGAAGGCTGAAATGTCCTTCAACAATCAATTTTCACTTCAGCTGCAGACTCATTGGCCCAAAGAGGAATTAAATGGGTAGGGTAGACATTTATATGCCTGGCTTAAGTGATCTAAAAAGTCTAGCAAAGGATTAACTGGACTGAGAATGAAATCTGATTCCAAAAGAGGTGATCTAGGGTAGCAATGACATTTCTAATTTGCTTCCTAGATCTCTGTTATCATGGAAATAATACCAATAATAGACAAGCTGAAGGCTCTATTGATATCTGAGTGACTGTATTCCCCTCCCCAAATACCCCCACCCCTCAATAATTCTACTTCTTATAAATATCTCAAAA
This sequence comes from Sorex araneus, assembly GCF_027595985.1. Lineage (NCBI taxonomy): Eukaryota > Metazoa > Chordata > Mammalia > Eulipotyphla > Soricidae > Sorex > Sorex araneus. The sequence goes on from NC_073313.1 coordinate 146,308,223, forward strand.
GAAATACACAAAAGTATTTAAAAATTTTGGTCAGGAAATTATCTATATACAAGAAGAAAATATTTGAGACACTTTTGTGACCTTCAAGCGTACATCCTGCAAACTGTAACAACAGGTAGTACTCTTTTTAAATTGAAAGCAGTGCTTTGTATCAGTTCAACTGAAACTTCTCCCTGATTTTTGAAATCTGAAAATCAGAACCAGCGTACTCTAATCTTTCTGTCTACTACCTTTTAAAATCATTGTCCTATGATATCATCGCACTTTCTCAAATAAAACTGGGGAATTTTGGAGCATTTATAGCAAAAAGAAACAATAATAAAATCTATCTGCTGCTGCTATGCTTTAAAAACTCGAGATTTTAACTGGAGATTTTATGAGAGATATTTATATACTAGATATGTGTTACCATCAATTTGATGATTAGAAAAAATTACTTAGCTCTAAATTACAGTTCTCAAAAAGCAAAGACTCAGAGAGAGAAGATAACTTATGTGATATCCCAAATAATTTAGTTTAGATGAATTAAAAGATATAGTCTCTGGTCTCTTTCTAAACAAATTTATTCTAGAACTATGAGGAAAGAGAAACGTACCCTGTTCCTTTTAATGTCACTAAATATGAATATAACAGGAAGATGGTAATATAAGCCACAGAGAACAAATTTCAAGGTTTTATTTCAGGATGATTTAGACTTAAGAGAACTAAGAATCCAGTACTATACTATAATAGCATGGGGGAATGCTGGCCCTAAGTCTATGAAATGATCTGAGAACACACAAACATATTTCCATGCAGATAAGATGTGGGGTTACAGTGGTATTTATGGTGTACTTACTCTTTATAATTTTCTTTACAAACAACATTTTGTAAAGGAGATTTTATATTACTATTTTATTATTTTAAATTTAAAATGTTTGGCTTTTTTGGTCACACCTGGCGATGCACAGGGGTTACCCCTGGCTCTGCACTCAGGAATTATTCCTGGCGATGCTTGGGGAAACATATGGGATGTTGGGGATCGAACCCAGGTCAACCATGAGCAAGGCCCTACCTGCTGTACTATCGCTCCAGCCCCTAATTTGTTATTTTAAAATTTGTTATAATTTAGGCAACAAGGTTATAATAGTGTTAAAATTGAAGTTATTAATGTCTAGCAAAGAATATTTTATTATTCCTATATGGCTCTTGAGGGAATGACATTCAGGGACATAAAGTCATTTAGTCTACGTCATCAAGACAATGAATGGTAAGCATATCTAAGCTAGAAACATGCTAGAGTAACATATGAAGAAAAATTCTGTACACTTCAGATTCTCAATAATCTGGCAAATTTCTTCTCCTATAGTGTTTGGCAGCATGCATGTGCCAGTGCAATTTAAAAAAGTATTAGCAACAAGAGTTGCAAAGCACAATGGAAATATTTGGAGAGGAATAGACATAAAGTAGAGAAAGTGATCATGGGGAAAGACTGCGGAGCGGGCAAGTTTTTCTCATTGCTTCTTGGAAACTGGAACTATATCATTGGAAAGTACAGACAAAAGTGAGAAATGATTATACATTTATTCAATTATGAATTGTGAAAACTCTGAAGCTAATACACCAAAGGGAAGGTCTTTCTCTGTACAATAATGTTTATAAATACTTTTTTTTTGTTTGGAGGACATACTCAGCTGTGCTCAGGGCTGACTCTTAACTGTTTTATTCAGGAATCACTCTTGACAGGGCTTGGGAACTACATGGGATTCCAGAGATTGAATCCAGGTCTGCTGCATGCAAGGCAAGTGCCTTAGCTGCTGCCCCTATAACTAACTATTTTCTGAAATGGAAAGTTGGCAAGGAATATAGATCAATGAAACAATTGCATGTTTTTTAAAAGAAGTCAGAAATGAACATGTACAAAGAAAGGTCTATTCTGTAATGAATGGGCAGTAAAGAGCCTGAAATAGTCCGTAAAGAATCAATTTGAGAATACAACCACTCCAGAAGCCTCTCATTAATTAATTAATTGTACTCTGGGCTATACCCAGTTTTATTTAGGGCCTCCTCACAGTTCTGTGATCTGGAGTTGTCTCTGCCTGTGTTTTAAGGATAATTTGTGGTGCCTGAGAATCAGAGTCTATTGAAAGCAGAGAATACATGCTCAGCTCATTAATTTTATCTTTTTGGACACTTTATAATCCTTTTAGAAACAAAAAAAGCTGTTATTTCAAAATGTTTAAAAAAACTTATTTCAAACGGAAGCAATTGCTTCCGTTTGAAATAATTTTGAATTATTTTTCTTAATTTTAACAGTATCCAATATACATCGCAAACTATTATCCAGATTAGTCATTTAAAAACTTCAATAATGAAAATCAAACAAGAAATCTTCCAATGGCCATTATTTTAAAGACATTTAAGACGTCAAATTTTCACTTAGCTCATCATAGCAATTTACTTGCCAACAGGTTATTTCTAAAAATCATCATTGAAACACACAAAATTTTCATTATTCAAAGAGTATACAGTGAGAGTAGAAAAGAGATTCAAGTGATAAAAGGTTATCTCATAGAATGACTCCCTGAAATAGTTAATATATCTAAATATTAAACATTTTTATCTTTCAATATCACCAGGCACTACTGCTAAAGAACCCTCAGCCCTTTTTTGCACTATACAACCTGCTCAGTGCCTGCAGTCCACTGGCAAGGGCCAGACAATTGTTCAGGGCCACAGATTGCTTTGCTATGGAGAGGTCCTGCCATAAATTTAAACCCACTATTATCTCCAATTTTCTCAACCACCCCTCAAATCTGCTCCTTTAGCAAGGCACACTATTTTAGTTTATATTGCTTGTTACCAAAAGTTGCTAATGGAATGATAAAAAAATTTCTTTAGAAGAAAATTAGTAAAAAGTATCTCCATAGTCTCTCACCATGGAGACATTGAGCCGTTGTCTGAGAGATTACTAAGATGTTGTTACAAAGTTAAGCCTTCTGTGTTAATGTTTTTGTTAGTGGAGATTGGTTGGCTTCTAAATTACATCCCATTTAATCTTGTGTGCTCCTACTGGATTGTCAGTGTTGTGGAGTTTAGAGATATCTGTTGTGTACTCCAGAAAATCCAGAAGTTTTAAATGGGCAGCACAACTGGAGTTAAACTTTTAACTGGGTGGCAGATAAAGTTAAAAATAGGGCTAAATATATTAGCACAGGATTTTTAAAAAGTTTTATTAATGATAGGCAAGAAATGATTATTACCATAATGATATCCAAGTACAAAATAAAACAGTGCACTAAATTTCAGAGTTGAAAAGTTACTTATGTAAATGAGAATTGACATTTTATTATGTTGCATAAAATGCTTTATTTTCCTTATTTGCATAGGTAAAAATAATATAGCCATCACAAATTGGCTTTTATTGATTTATTTTTCTGATCATTTTATTTCCCATTTATTTAAGTTTTTTGGAGCAAGTTATATGAAGTAAATTTGTTATGTGCCTAAGGGCATACTGGGGTTGGGAGGTAAACTGAGGACATTGGTAACACTGGTGGTTTGGAACACTGAATGTCTGAAACAAATGTATTATTAAAAACTTTGTATATTGGGGTGTTTTAACAAAAATAAGTTTTAAAACATAAAATAATTTTCAAATCTAAAAAATCTGTGGTATAATCTATATAATGGCATACTACACAGCCATAAGAAAAAAATAATTCATGTGCTTTCACAGCAGTTTGGATGGAACTGGAGAATATCATGTTGAGCAAAACAAATCAGACGGATAAGGACAAGTACAAGATGATTTTACTCTTCTATGGTACATACAGAAACAAAATTTCAAGCATATATATTACATCAAACGATAAAAAACCCTGGGCATTGGATTAAAAAATTAGAATACCAGGTTTGGGGAGAGAAAAGCATGGGGGAGAGAAATACAGAAAAATCACTAGGCACTGGTGGAGGAATTTGGATATTTTGGTGGTGGTAAGATGAGATAACAAATACTATAATTGTCAAAACTAGTATAAACATAGAGCATAAACTATAATATTCAAATTTCAAAAAATTTCAGTGACAGAGGGGCTTGGAAACTTACTTTGGAATACTGCAACATCAGAACTAGAATAGTTGATGCTATTGTCAATAAGTTACTAAATGAAAGAAAGAAGGAGCAAGGTAGAATGGAAGGTAGGAGTGAGAAACAGGTAGATAAACCTAGAAGCAGGAAGGAGAAGTTTGTGTTTTAACTTTCCCTATCATCAAATAATAGATAAAACACTGCAGAAAAATTCAGTTTAGTCAGATCATGCAGCCTAAAACCCAAACTCTGTGAGAGGCAAATCTCAGTTCTGAAAATACACCTATACTGATGCTTTTTTATATTTATCCATTGTTGATTTAAACTTGTAAAATCACTGAATTGTCAAGTTAAAAACTTACACCAAGGAAGACTTACAGAAATGAAGCAGAAAATAGATGAGTTTAGAATAACGAAGATTCTATTTTTCTTTTTCTTGCGGTTCAATTACAACATGCTTATTTTAATAACTGTGATTTACAAAGTTGTTAATAGTTGAGTTTTAGGCATATAATATTTTACTACTACCAGAGTCCAATACTCTCCACCAATGTTTCCATATTTCTTCCTCACCCTGAATCCTTGCCCTATCCCTGCCTGTCAAGTTGACAGGCATATTACACGGTTGCAGCTTAAATCTCATGTTTTCAGTTTTGTTGAATGTGTTTTGTGTATATGTCTATACCACTCGCTCATATCACCAGTATAACTGAAGCACTAGTGCCTGTTCACCCATTAATTCCCATTCTGGAATATTTTACTTTTTAATTTTGTGTAAAGGATAACTACAACCATTTTTTCTGAGATGGTAGCTGAATATAATATTTGACTCACTAGAATATGATTCCAGAAATGATCTGGTGGTACTTTCATTGTGAGGTGATTACTAGTGATTTTTGTAGATGCTCTGATTGTTGGAGCTTTTTCTTCAGTTTTTGGGTCACACACGGATTTCTAAGGACGTACTCCTGGCCTTTCACTCAGGCATTACCAGCAGACCATACTAGGTGCTTGGGAGTGAGCAAGAGTCAGTCTATTATATATAGACTGCTATTTATAAGTTTACTGTAGTTAAATCACAAACTGCAATATAACCAAGGGTGTTAGCTGTGACATGAATTTTAAATTTTGGACTTAAAAGGTTATGAGTACTTTCATTATTATTAAAATTTGCATGCATCAAAAAAGACTTGCTTAAAATTCTTATCAATGGATGGAAAATGAGATTCTCTATATGGGAGACCCCTATCTGTATACATAATTTATACAATTGTGGATAAACAATTGAGGTTCAAGTATAATAGAACTCTCACCATTAGGTCATAGCGTTTAAAAGGAGAAAAAGAGTTTCCTTATCAATACCTTTGTCAAATTTTCTCAATATTAAGTTGCACCACTTCTGATTCTATCCGTTTCACCAGATTTGTAGTATTTTCCTCGAGTACGCCAAGAAATAAGAATGAGACTGCATTTTTTCCTGATATTTGAGTCTCAATTGATGTAACTGGAAAAGCACTTACACAATACATTCTTCTGATGTCTGAGAGTACTAGACACTACTTGAGATGCTTCTGTTAAAATTGTCTGAAATTGAACATCAATAAATTCGTTTGTAGAACTATGATTTTCTTTAAAGATTGCTGATTTTTGAGAATGAGGATAGCCCTTTGCAGATGAAACGTTAGCAGATTATATTTTATTGCTGTAGATATGCACATAGGCAGACACAGGAGTGGATATATTGAACACCGCAGAATCAAAAATAGACAGGTGCTCTAAATCTTACATTTTAAAACTGTTTAATCACATATGAGGTTGTTTAACTGAATGTGGGAGTTGAAAATTTTGGCAATGTTAAAATGTCTCTGAATATGAAATGACTGATATTAATTTAAAATTCAAATGCATAATGAAATCAAGGTGCTTCTGGAAGAGCTTTCCCGGTCCTCTATTCTCACTGCAAAAGAGTTGTCAGTGGAAGAGGTTTAAGAAATGCTGCTCTAAATTAGCGTGTGGGAGGATGTCAGGGTGGGAGGGGCTGAATTTTAGGCACTTGATTTTCCAGGATGTTAAGTAATCAGATATTGTGGCTAAAGTTTCAGGCATTTAGTTTGTGTATCTTCAGATTTCATTTGCAAATCAAAATTGACTAATAAGCTTTTTTTTTAATGAAATTTGCTTAATTTTGGAAGCAGCAAGGAACAAGAACAACTTTGTCCTGGAGCATATATGAATATAAATAAATAAATAACTTGGAGGGTCATTACATATCATCTAGGTTTTTTCTGAAGTTGTGACAACACTCAGGATAGAGTGGGGAATAGATACCCGTACAATTGGGGATTGCTCTTGAAAGAGAAGCATTTTACATCTGTTAAGTCACTATGCTAAGGAAAAAATGGTTTCTTAAATTATCATTAGATCTCCAAATAAAAGGAACTCACTAAAAGGGCTGCTCATTCCTGGGAGAACGTGAGACAGGAAATTAGCACTGCTTGACTGTCTAGTCACAGAATCCAAAGACAATCAGCATTTCATTCCAGGTGACTAGCCCTACAACCTAGGTACCATCTAACTAATGGAGATACTCCTGTGTTTTCAGGGCCAACATATGCCTGGGTCATTCTGAACCTGTGATTATTCTGTATTCCAAAGTTCTCTCATTTTTTGCCACAATTAAACATCATAAAGTCAGAGTAGTTATTTCTCTGACAACTCTTCATGGTCAAATCCACTCTTATTTATCCAATTATGGACCCTGAAACCACTTTAGTCCTTTTGCTTATATACTGAGCCCCAAAGGAGGAAGTAGCATGGTTGTTTATTTCAAAAAGCACCAACAAATGACCACTTTATTTATGAAGGGGTCAGAGCATAGCTAGCATCCTTGAGAACATTAAAGGGAGAAATGTGGCATCTATTATCCAAATACAACAACATTATTTGAAAGGGCATATTGTGCTTATTGTAGCACTTAGTACAATAGTCAGAATATGCAAACAATCCAAATGTCCAACTATGGAGCATAGTTGTGGCAAATATACACAATAGAATGCTATGTATGCAATAAAAGATTATATAATGTAATTTTCTACTATGTGAATGTAATTTAAGGATATATTCCAGTGAAGTCAATCCAAATGGAAGGAACATATACAGGATAATCTTTCTTATATGTGATACATAAAGGTACAGTCAGGAGGCAACAGACAACCAAAGGAAACAACTGGAAATTGGTGATTGGGAGGTGCCCATGGGATATCTGTGTAGGAATGTGAACAATCAAGTTAAGTGTGGCGTTAGAAAGATGGATGCATGAGACTATCATTAACAGTATTTTACATAGTGACATTAATAAAAATGGTGGAAAAAAGGAGATAAATTTTGTTTCATGAGACAATAAGAGGATTAGATGAGGACAAAAAAGAAGACATTCTTCATACCTCCCAGAGTCATCCCTGCTTCATAGCATTTCCGAAGACGACAAGATGGACAATTTTTTCTTCGGAATTTATCAATGGTGCAATCATTTCTGCTGGCACAAAGATACTTCTGTTTCCCTAGAAGAAATACAATAAATGTGTTTTAAGAGTTAGTCTTCTCGAGTAGTTCTAAGCAGAAAATGCATGAATATATACCCTTATATATCAGAGATGTGGATAAAAACACAGAATCTATTAAACCTAGTTTATTAAGTCTATTAAACGGCATGAAACCCAATAGTATATTTGTTTATTTTCCACAGCTGTACTTTCATCAGCAATACTGGTAAAACTTTACTAGATTTACTCGCTTATTTTTTTCTGGGGAAAAAGATAGAAAGAGTGAAAAAAAGAAAATGAAGGATGCTTTGGCCAGGGAATGTTGAAGACTTACAGTCCGAAGGAGTTTGCAGAGTTGAACTCTGGCAATGTTTCCTTTCTCGACTCCAGTAACTATGCAATCATTTATACTTCAGCAAGTATGGTAAATATATGTCATGACAACAGCACAGGCAAAAAATGGTAAAAAGATAACTTATAGATTTTATAATTGCTAGTGATTAAGCCACAAACCTTCATGTTATAAAAATCAAAGAGGAAGTCTATGTTTCATGAACATAGTCACATCAAAAGAAAGTGAGTCATTGGAATAAAAAAATTGCTGCCATGCACATGTGAATTTATCAAAGATGCATAGAAATATAAAATACATATAATTCTTAGATACAGAGATATCTGGATAACCACTGTTCAAAAACAACAATGTTACTGAAAAACATATTTTACAAAGGCTTTGCTCTCATGCTATTAACAGAGTCTTGTCATATGTACTTTGTATGAATAAATTCAATAAAGTGTGAATGAATGTATAAGTGGAACAGTGATAAACAAATGCACATATCTTCACAAGATTAAAAGGAAAAAAACATATTCTTCTAATTTAAAACAAGAATTTCTCTTGCTTAAAGTTTGCCTTCGCCTGAATGTGCACATCCCTTTATCCCACTCCTTAATCCCAGTATCTGATCTTTATTTTTTTGTCAAATTTACTGTTGTATGTTTTCTAATTTGCTTACTGAATAGGTCAGAAATTAAAAGAGTCCTTTTTTGTCACTCAATGAATGTATGCGGTATTAAATAGGAGAAATAAATAACTGAAGACCAATTGTTAATTAATAACAGGAAAACTACTGCATAAATTTAACTACAGCTTAGCTTCCCTCTCACTTTGTTCAGTCTGTACTATACAGATTAGACAAAAAACACACATATTTTAGTAAATTATTTTATGTAAAATACAAAGTAATAATCATATCATAAAGCTTTTATCCTCTCTTTTTCCTTTATTTAACTTTGACAAAGAAGTAAAAAAAATATGTGCTTGAAGGAGATTTTAAAAAATCATGCCTGACGGAAAGAGAGAGACAGACATAGAAAGACTGCACTCATCTATGGTATATAGAATATCAGAGTGGGAGACTAATACCCAAGAACTGTAGAAATAAGTACCAGGAGGTTGACCCCATGGCTTCGCGGCTGGCCTCACGTTCCTGGGAAAGGGCAACTCAGAGAAGCGATCACCAACTACGTTGTAGTTGAAGGCCATGTGGGGGAAGGGAGTTGCGGGCTGAATGAGGGCCAGAGACTGAGCACAGCGGCCACTCAACACCTTTATTGCAAACCACAACAGCTAATTCGAGAGAGAGAACAGAAGGGAATGCCCTGCCACAGTGGCAGGGTGGGGTGGGGGGGAGATGGGATTGGGGAGGGTGGGAGGGACGCCGGGTTTACTTACGGGTGGTGGAGAATGGGCACTGGTGAAGGGATGGGTTCCCGAACTTTGTATGAGGGAAGTATAAGCACAAAAGTGTATAAATCTGTAACTGTACCCTCACGGTGATTCTCTAATTAAAAATAAATAAATTATAAAAAAAAAAATCATGCCTGACGCCATCTTGCCGCAGCAGCCAGCAGTGAAGAATCTGGGCCAGCGGGCACTGCAAGCCAGAGAATGCTCCGGACCCCAGACGAGGCCAACAACACCAGGCTGCCAGATGGAGAAGGTGCAGCATTCCCGCCTTCTCCATATGGAGTCCCGGCAACACTGAGCTTCTACTAATATGGCTCCGGTGTGTGGGACTCGGACCATTTCTCCAAACTGTGTGGCAGCACTGCAACTGGGAGGCACATCCCAGCTTCCAGCCCGCCCCTGCCCCCGGAAGTCATGCCCTCAACCCGCCCCCAGCGCCATCTTGCCGCAGCAGCCAGCAGTGAAGAATCCAGGCTGGCAGGCACCACAAGCCGGAGAATGCTCCGGACCCCAGACCAGGCCAACAACACCGGAGTGCCAGATGGAGAAGGTGCAGCCACTCCAGATGGAGTCCCAGCGACACTGAGCTTCTACTAATATGGCTCCGGTATGTGGGACTGGGACTATTTCTCCAAATCTTTCCTGATATACAAAAAGCTCCTCAGGAATGGCTCCACCACCCCTGAGTGGCCATTATCCCAGAGGCACAGAAACCAATTTCGGAATGCAGCGGCTGCTGGCAGATATACTCATGGACTGTAAACTAAGCTATGGCCCCGTGCAGCCCCGGGATGGGGAAGAGTTTTTGTCCCATGGCCTTTTCTCCTTTGAGGCAGCATGGCGACTGAGCCAATTTCAGAGCCAATTGGACAGAGAGGTAGGAGATTGTAGTGATGGGACGCATGGGGAATCTCTCGATGGGGGGGGGGGGCAGAACCGGCCTGCTTCCCGCCCAAATGAGATCCCGAGCAGCTGCCAACGAACAGCTCCACCGCTCCTGAACAACCATGATCCCAGAGGCACACAAACCAATCTCAGAATGCAGTGGCTGCTGGCAGAAATACCTCTGGGCTTAATTACTAAAATACCAGAATCCCAAAACTGGGTGGCCGCTTTTGCGACCATGCAACATCATATGCTCTTTGTTATCAACAATAGAAAACGTATGATCTAATGATGCCATTTTGACAGGTCTGATTGTTGGGGGAGAAACTCCAAATAATAACAGTGGGTTTCTGTCAAAAATTGAATATAATCAAAGTAAAGAGAGACTAAAGTGAAAATCATCTGCCACACAGACAAGGAGGGAGTGGGAACGGGGTTATGGCTGGGGTTCTTGGTGGTGGAACATGTTCACTGGTGAAGGGATGGGTGTTTGATCATTGTATGACTGAGACTTGATCCTGAAAGCCCTGTAATTGTTCTCACGGTGATTCAATAAAAAACAAAAGAGGAAAAAATACTCGGAAAAAAAATTATGCCTGGAAAGATGGCTTAGTATATAGAATGCCTGCCTTGTATGAAGCTGCAAGTTGAATCCTGAGAACATCCCACATCACCAAATGAACTTTCCAGCAATGTTGTGATAATCCCTCGTGCCACAAGTGCAACCACAACCAATTATGCAATACCTGTACAGTAAAAAAAAATAACAAATGGGTAAAAGGAGTGAAATAAGTAAAAATTTTAAAAGAATCTTTTGGGGGTCACAACCTGCTGTGCTTAGGGTTGCTCCCAGTATTGGAAACTGAATCAGTGCTTCCTGGATACAAAGCATGTGCTCCAACCTATTGAACTATTTATCTCTCAGGCCCCCACATTTAAACAGTTTTTTTTAAAATCCCAGCATTCATTCCAAAGGTAGTTTTTTTGAAAGATAATTACCAGAAAAACATGTAATTGGAGGCCCCTGAGGGACAAAATCTACTCTTTAACATATATACTATAAATCTGTTCATACTATCAATTGTCCATATAATATTTAAATTAATCATCTCAGCAATGTTTTAAGTAGGTATTATAATCTTCATTTAACATATGGAAAATAAAACCACTAATATATACATGCCACTACACCTTTTACTATATCAAAGGGCATTACTTGAACAAAAAAAGCATAATTTGCTAAAAGCTTTTCTCTTCTGCAATTGAAGACTGAAATGCATAGAAAAGATGGTGTTATGAGTGCTACTGAGCTTTTGGCATCTGTTCCTATAAGGCATACTGTTTCCAACTCTAATGAGTCTACTTCCACCACCACAGTTGTTGTTGAAGTGGGACACCCAACAATAATGACACTGCTGAAATTCTTTCTTTTTTTTTTTTGCTTTTAGGGTCAGACCTGGCAACGCACAGGGGTTACTCCTGATCATGCACTCAGGAATTACTCCTGGTGGCACTCGGGGGACTAGATGGGATGCTAAATTTAAACCTGGGTCGGCTGCGTGCAAGGCAAACGCCCTACCCGCTGCGCTATTGCTCCAGCCCCACTACTACAATTCTTAAGTCTAATTTATCTTAACTAGTGAGGTAAGGTCACAGTAGGAGTAGTCTACTTTTCTAAGGCATATATTATTCTTCTACCAGAACAAGCAAGTATAGAATACTATATTACACTCGTTTTCCAAGGAAGATTTTCATGGTAAATGGGATAAGGTTCCCAGAGGAATTTTAGATTCTGCAGGAGGGATATTATAAAAGAAAAATGTATGAAAATGTTTCTGGATTTGCAATTCAGACAATTGGACTTACTACTGACATGCCTTGTCCCAAACATTAAAAGAAGCTATTAAAAGAAGCTGTCCCAAAGCACACATATTCTTTACATGTATTTATGAATAACCGCAAAGTCCAGTAAAACCAATGTCAGTGCTTTGTCGTGTAGTATCTACTGTGTATCTATTAATGCATCATTCACTCTGTTGGTTGTTGGAGATTTATAGTTAATCTATTCTCAGCAAAAATGTTTGTATCGCAGAAAATGGAGAGAGCATTGAGTGGAAGTCACAAGACTTGAGTTTTGTTCAGGTATATCACTAATTCATTATATAATCTTAGAGAGGTAATTTTAATTTTGGACTTGAATGATAACAGGACAGTTAAATTGAAAATTTTTTTTAAGCTTGAGGATACTTGAAAACTCCATAAATTACATCCATAATGTTTACATATATTCTTATATAAAGAGGATAAATATGTTCATATGTTCATAATAAAAAACACAAAGAAAATAATGTTCTCTTAATGCTCTAAGCTTTTATTATAGTAATTGACTATTATATTGTCTCTTATATTTGGAGTTATTTGGTCTCTATTTTCTAAAGCCACTCAGAAACTCTGGTGCTATAGAGAACTTATAAGAAATACTCAGTATATGCACAAAAAACCTGCTTATACACATATGTGCATTCATGTATTTGTGCTGGCAAAGGCATGCAAATAAAAGCACATGATGGGTTTATGAACTTTTTTCTATATGTGAATGTGTGATAGCATAAAGCATACATAATAATGAAGATGCAGATATATATTACACATTTCTTTTAATTTTTTATTTTTTTAATTTTTTCATTGAGTCACCATGTGGAAAGTTACAAAGTTTTCAGGTTTAAGTCTCAGTTATACAATGTTCGAACACCCATCCCTTCACCAGTGCACATATTCCACCACCAAGAATCACAGTATAGCTCCAACCTGCCCAGCCACATCCCTAGCCCCCCCCCGCCTGTGTAACTGATAAATTTCACTTTACTTTCACTTTAATTTGATTGTATTCAATATTTCAACAACACTCACAATTATTGTTTGGAGTTTCTCCCCCCTAAAGTCGGACCTGCTGAAAAGGAAGCATTTGATAATTTGTTTTCCATTGCTGAGAATGAAGAAATACGAGGTCGAGTGACCGCACTAGCAGCATCACTGTTTTGGGTTTCTGTATTTTACTATTTTAGTAACTAAGTTCAGAGAAATATCTGCCAGAAATTGCATCACTGCAACCTTGTACTTCTCAGTTATATTATATTCCGCATATGAGTGCAATCTTTCTATGTCTGTCTCTTTCTTTCTGACTCATTTCACTCAACATGATACTTTCCATGTTGATCCATTTATATGCAAATTTCATGACTTCATGTTTTCTGACAGCTACATAGTATTCCATTATGAATATGTATCAGAGTTTCTTTAACCAGTCATCTGTTTTGGGGCACTCTGGTTTTTTCCAGATTGTGGCTATTGTAAACAGTGCTGCAATGAACATAGAAATGCAGATGTCATCTATACTATACCTTTTTGCCTCTCTGGGATATATTCCCAGGAGTGGTATTGCTGGATCAAATGGAAGCTCAATTTCTAAGTTTTTGAGAATCGTCCATATTGTTTTCCAAAAGGGCTGAACCAGTCGGCATTTCGCACCAGCAGTGAAGAAGAGTCCCTTTCTCCCCACATCCATGCCAACACCGGTTGCTTTTGTGTTTTTTTGGAATGTGGGCCAGTCTCTGTGGTGTGAGATGATATCTCATTGTTGTTCTGATCTGCATCTCCCTGATGATTAGTGATGTTGAACATTTTCTCATGTGCCTGTCGGCCTTTCGGATTTCTTTGGGAAAGTTTCTATTCATTTCATCACCCCATTTTTTGATCGGGTTGGCAGTTTTCTTCTTGTGAAGTTCAACCAGTGCATTGTATATCCTTGTTATCAACCCTTTATTGGATGGGTACTGCGTAAATATCTTTTCCCATTATGTAGATTGTCTTTTTACTTTGGTCACTGTTTCTCTTGAACATGCAGAAGCTTCTTAGTTTGAGATAGTCCCATTTATTTATCTCTGTTTTCACTTGCTTGGCCAGTGGCATGTCAGCTTTGAAGATACCTTTGGCTTCAATGTCGTGGAGGGTTTTGCCGACCTTGTCTTCCTTCAGTGTACCTTAGGGATTCTGGTCTGATGTTGAGGTCTTTAATCCATTTTGATCTGACTTTTATACATGGTGATAGGTGGAGGTCTAAGCCCATTTTTTTTGCATGTAGCTGTCCAGTTTTGCCAGCACAATTTGTTAAACATGCTTTCCTTGCTCCACTTCACATTTTTTGCTCCGTTATCAAAGATTAGATGATCATATATTTGGGGGTGTATGTCAGAGTATTCAACCCTGTTCCATTGGTCTGCTGCTCTGCCTTTGTTCCAGTACCAAGCTGTTTTAATGGCTACCGCTTTGTAGTAGAGTTGGAAATTGGGGAGATTGATTCCTCCCATTTTCTTTTTCCCAAGAATTGCTTTAGCTATTCGTGGGGGCTTATTGTTCCATATGAATTTCAGGAATGCTTGCTCCATTTCTTTGAAGAATGATAAGGGTATCCCTATAGGGATCACATTGAATTTGTACAATGCTTTGGGGAGTATTGCCATTTTGACTATATTAATTCTTCCAATCCATGAGCAGGAGATATTTTTCCATTTCCTCATGTCTTCTTTTATTTCCTGAAGTAGCATTTTGTAGTTTTCATTATACAAGTCCTTTACCTCCTTACTTAAGCTGATTCCGAGGTACTTGATTTTTTGAGGAACAATTGTTATACATTTCTTTTAAAGCAAAATGCATATAAAGTTTTAAATCAGTTAATAGTTATAGTAGTGGTTTAAGTTTCCAAAGATGCAACTGGAAGGGTCTTCTCAAAAGAGATTTTATGTAGAGCATGGATTAGGAAAGCGATAGGGTTTGGTAAGTCTTTTAAATAAATACACAATATATAAACTCATTAACAGACATGATCCAGAGACTCATAAATAAATCTCGAAGAGATCACCAAGCTGCAGAGCCACTGGACCCCAAAATCATCATCCAGTTAAAACTTTAACTCTAGCTATATCAACCTATTTAAAATTTTAGAATTCATGGGGTATGTGGCCGCGAACATCTCATATTCTACACCAATGATGTACCAACAGTAGCACACCACATTGGATGGAATGTAAAGTAGAAGGCAACCAATCTTGATTAAGAAAGTATTAGCACACAAGGCTCAACCTGTAACATGTTAGTAATCTCTTATAGGTTTAAAGGTTAAAGGTTCCAAGGTGAGATACAACAATCTTCACACACGTTCTAAGGAATTTTCTAAAGAAATCTTTTTTATTATTTTAGAAAATTATTCATAACAAGCAATACAAGATAAATTATTTAGGACCTGCTACTGGGGCAGAGTTGGCTGGTGGTCGGGAAAATTCAAAGTAACGGTGGTGGGAAGTTGTAATAGTGGTGGTATTGGTGTGGGAACAATGAATGTAATAAATCATTGTAAACCTTATCAAAATAAAATAAAATTAAAATAAATGTTACAATCTACTTATTTGAACTGAATTATCACATTACTCAAATGATAACAGAGTCACTGTAAAATTACTGTGCTGCTATTGTTTATTTTCTATGTCTTATATTTCTCCAATAGGACTAAAGTTATTAGGATACTTACTAAGAATAATGAATTAAAATAAATACAATATAAATATTAAATATCTATGAATTGATTATATAAATAGAATAAAATGAAATTGAATAAGTCATTCAGTAATACTAATACATTTGGTTAGCTTATAATAAAGATTAGATGGGCCAATATATAGTTGAAGTATACAAGACTCACTAGGATGAAACTGACCTGTTTGACATCACACCATTGTCTTTTTTTAAAACAAAGTACAAATAAACTGAATCTTACAGAGTGCAAGAATTTTTTTAAATTTTTTTTTAATTTTTTTATTGAGTCACCATGTGGAAAGTTACAAAGTTTTCAGGTTTAAATCTCAGTTATACAATGCTCGAATACCCATCCCTTCACCAGAGCACACATTCCACCACCAAGAATCCCAGTATAGCTCCACCCCGCACCCCCACACCCCTAACCCCCCCACGCCCCTAGCCCCCCCGCCTGTGTAACTAATAAATTTCACTTTACTTTCACTTTGATTGCATTCACAGTGCAAGAATTTTAAACACAGTTTAAGACACAGTTAAAGAGGCAGAACATAATCTTTCCACTGCATCGTAAGACGACATTGGAGAGCTACACGTTGCAGAGATGTCTTGCACCCCATGCCAGTATGTCTCATCTGGGGTAACCCAGAGTGGGGGGGCGGGTCAGTTCTCCTCCCAACCCCAACAAAGACCAGACAGTCAAAAATCTCCAGAACACAATCACCACCATGCTCGTGGCCAATCTCCACAGGTTCTGACGAGCATCATCCATGAGGGAATCTGCTGAAAAACTTAGTTATGTGGGACTTGTGACTGAAATGTCCAGACTCACATGGAGTCAGGAATAGGCAACCTCCCACCATCTCCCTGTGCTTCTGGTAGTTTGGCAGTCACGCCCAACAACTGCCTCTGGTGCCATAAAAGCTCATTAATGGCCATGATCTACTCACAAATAAATCTCTTAGAAGAGAGCAACACAAGAGCAACAAGCTGCAGAGAGGCCTCTGGACCCCAAAGTCACCATCCAGTTAACAACAACAACAACAAAAAATTAACCTCAGGTGTATCACGATATTTAAATTTTAGAATTGCTGGAGCATGTGACTGCATTTGCAGCCATGTGACATCTTATACTCTACACCACTGATGTACCAAGTGTAGCACACCACATTTGATGCGATGTAAAGTAGAAGGCAACCCATCTCAGGGAGAAGCATACACACACAAGGCTCAACCTTTAACAATCTGTTAGTAATCTCTTATTCAAAGGCTTAATGGCTCTAGGGTGAAATATTACAATTCTCACACTTTCCCCTAAAGAAAATTTTTGGATCATTTTTAGTGGATTGTTCATAACAAGCAGTACAAAATAAATTATTTAGGTCCTGCTTTGGGGGCAGGGTTTGAGAGTCAGAATGGAAACATTTGAAACATGGTGGTGAGAAGCTATAATGGTGGTGGGATTGGTGTTGAAATATTAAATGTAATAAATTTGTGAACAATTTTATACAATTAAAATAAAATTTTTTAAAAAGATGACATCAGTATATTCACAAGAGCATTCTATAACCCTTGTTCATTATCCAATAAATATATGGCTTTTCATCTGAGAAGTGTAAAACTGAAATTTGTTATATTCTAAATTAATTCTAGAAGGTCACAGATTTCCATGATATAACTTAGGTGACCAATAAGCAACACAGGAGACACAGACCTCCTATTTCTTCCACCTCCTTAGATTATATAAATATTACACTTTGCTCTTGGATATTAATAACCTGCAATAGAAAATTTATGTGAACATCCTAGATCAAAATCTAAAAAAAAGTCATGGAATTCCTGGAAATTCTGGAGGAGGAAAGTCAATATTTAGATGGTCAGATTATATAGTTAGTGCTTCCTAACTATTTTGTCATAATAGAAATAAATCCTGAATACTTTGGACAGTCGCATGAGGTTCTCTGTAAATATTTGACTTCCTGATGATCTTCTGATTCATCATTTAAATTATTTAAATTATTTAGTCTTTCACTTTGAGCATGTGTTTATCATGACCATTCATCTGAATCTTTTATAAGCAAAAGAATCAGTAGATGGTTGTTTGTTTTTGACTTATTACTTCATGTCCTTTGATTAATGAATGCAAGCCACTGATTTAAACATGATTATTGAAATAGAAGAACTCATTGGCATAATTTTGTATGGATTTCGCGTTCTTGTGAACTTTGTCTTTACTTCTTTGGCCATATTTTATTTTCTACACTTGTACTGATATATCTGAATTCTAAGTAATGATCAGGTTCCAACTGCAGCTTCTTGAACATTCCCTCTAAAGATGTTTTCCATGGTAGTAATGAGTTTCCCCCAGAAGTTCTGATGCTGCATCGACTCTTAACAAGTGAGCCTCAGGTGCATTGTACAAAATCCCACTGTTCCTCTTACCAGTTAAAAAATTTTACTGTCTTAGTACTCCCAAGCAGGACTTTTTGCTGTGTGTGCTCATTGCTCACTGGCATGTTTAATTATTTATGTGCCTTTTGAAGGAGAAGACTGTGCTTTTTGAAAAAAAAAATGGTGTAACCATCATGGAATTCTTTAGTTGTTTGTAGAGCTTTGTATCTCTCCTTAAAAATAAATGAATGATAATGTTTTAAAAATGTTTTAAATTTTATTGAATCACTGTGAGATAGTTACAAGTTTTCATGTTTGGGTTACAATCTCACAATGACCAAACACCCATCCCTCCACCAGTCTACATTCTCCACCACCAATATCCCGGGTATACCCTCCTTTCCCACCCTCCCCCTGCCTCAATGGAAGACAATATTCCCCATACTCTCTCTCTACTTTGGGGCATTATAGCTTGCAACACAGACACTGAGAGGTCATCATGTTTGGTCCATTATCTAATTTCGGCATGCATCTCCCATCCCAACTGGTTCCTCCATCCAAAATGAATGATAATTTAGCTAGATAAAGTATCATTGTTGGGATATCTATTTTATTCAACATTTTTGTTAAGTCATGTTATTTTCTTCTTGTCTTTAAAGTTTAAGTTAATGACCCTTTATGCGTCTTATTAGAATTCTTTTATACTTTAGTTTCTTCTTTGCTCTTGCTATTCTCAGGATTCTCTCTGGCTTTTATCTTTTTAAAAACAATGTACTGCCTTGGAGTCCTTCCACTGAATTAATTTTGTTTCAAACTCTGAACTTCTTGGGCCTAAGTATGACTCAATCATCAGACAGTTCTCAGCTATGTTATTTGGCCAATATTTCTTCAATTTTACTCTCTCCTGAGAATTCTAGAATTTAGAACTTAGCTATCATTCCTATTAAACTTATATCACAATTATCTGATATTTACTGTATTTCTATTACTTTATATATTTTCTTTTTATTGATAATTTTATGAATCTTGTTTTTAAAGCACACTATGTCATTCCTAGGCTTCTGTCACTCTAATGCTTATGTATTTTAGTGAATTTTTAGTTCACCCACTATGTTCTTCAGTTCAGTGAACTCTGATTGCAGTTTTCTAATTCTTTCACACTTTCTCTTTCTTTTCGGAGATCTATTCTATTGATTTTTCAGTTCTTTGTGCAACCTTATCATTGTCACTGTAAAATCCAAATCTGAGTGGTTAAATAAATAATAAAAAAAGAATAAATAATCAAACTGTTAATTTATTAAATGTCAACCTTCCTGGTTGTTTGGGAACCTTTCCACTAATTTAGCAGGCTCTTTTGCTGCTTCAGTCAGCAATTGTTGTTCTGTAAGAGCACATGTAGGAAGTTCTGGTTTTGCAGTGTACATGGAATTTGGGTCAAATTTTTGTTCCGTCTGACCAGTACTGACTTTTCAGTAAAAATTAGTGTTGTTTCTCTATTCTCACAGTTCCTAGTGTCTCGCCCTGTTTTCACTGTCTCAGTCTTTAAGTTTCGGAAGCTATGCACACCAGAACCAGCCTCATTTCTTTATTCAAATCTCCTCCCTGAGTCTGAGTGTATGACTGCACTCAGATTCTCGATGGAGGAAGTCTTTGTCATCACCTTGTGCAGGCACATACCAATATTATACCTAATCCCAGGATGCTGGTGGATCATCTCTCTGCCTGGGGTCAAAGATGTATGACTCCATTGTCTAAGATTCTGCAAAGCACAGGTGCAATTTCCCTCTCAGGTTTTGTGCAAGTGGAGATTAAAAAAAAACTGTAAATAACTTTTCTGCTTGTTACTTCTTTACCCTGACTACTACCTTCCATTTACCCTAGGGCCATGCTGGTTACTAATGTGCACTTTCTCTGTGAGATTTTTCACAGGCTCTTTTGGTTGTTTCTGAGTTTTATTGAATTTTAAAACTACTTCAATTCAATAGGCACCATTCTCCACCCTATTTACTGATATGCCTACACCACTATCTGTATTTTTCTTTATGGTTTCACTGTTCTGTCATTAACCTTTAATATGATTCAGAGCCTCAACAGGACCAGTGATCACACGTCAACATCACATGTTTTCTCCATCAATTCCCTATTTCTGTTGTTTAATATAAAAGTCATATTTGTTTAATATAAATCTCATATTTATTAATCATGCAATATGTTGTAGTGAACATCTGATTAGGCTTCTTACAAACTTTGGAAAATCTTATTTGCAGCATAAAAGATAAGGTAGGAGAGCTACCTACCATCTGTTACACAGCAATAAGGAGAGGGTAGAGTCATCATCTTCATTATGAACCTATAAAAATACTTTAGAAGCTCTCAAAATTTGTGGAGTATTAATTAGTGACCCACATCAACTATAGACAGATCTAAGATTATAGGAAATGGGTTAATCTAAGAGTACTCCTGTGGTACCTCCCCAAAAGCATCAAAAACTAAATTAAGTACAGAATCATTGTGGGAATCTGATGATAAAATACACTGGGTAATTCTAGCCTCGTCTTTGAAAAAAAGTCTCACTATAAAACAAGGAACTGTCACTGACTTGAAAGGTAAGGAGTATGACCCTACCAGGAATGGGTGGAACAGAACAAGGACATGGAAGGTGAGGAAAAGGGAGAGGCAAGTAGAAAACCAGTGCCCCAGACTTGCAAATCTCCTTTTATGAAATCTGATCTGAAGGCAAAAACTAAAGTGGGAAATATATTCAGAGCCAGTACTAGCAAAAGTCTATATATCAGTGGCACACTGTAAGTGAGCAGGGAGCCACAAACTCTAAATCCTTTTAGAACAAGAAATAGCTCAAGGGCAAATTGAATGAGCCCAAGTCAAGGACAGAGCAGCAGTGAGCTGAGTGAACTAAGACAAACCCAGTTACCTTCCAATCTACAGTCCATGGCTAACTGATTTCAAGCAGAGGAATGAATTCCCAGTTAGAAAGGGCTTGCATAGACTAAAGAAAGCAGGTGATCGATGCATCTTCGCCCGTTTTCCCATGTTCAGCCATTGTTTGAACTGAATATTTTGGAGCTAAGGATAATCATATTGTGCTTCCTAAGTTAACTTGATTCTGGAAATAGACTACCATATTCCAACGAAGACAAATATTCTTATAGATATCAGGTTTGCTTTGTGTTGCAGGTTTTACTGGATGCTTCTGACATTAGTCCTAATTTGTTGCCGAAACTAGTGGGGCACAGAAACTACACCAGCTGCTGAAAATTCTGTGAAACAGCACTGGATAACCCATTTTAAAGAATACAACTAACACAATAACCTTGGAATTACATATTTCCAACTTTAGAATAACGAGGGGTGGGGCTGCGGGTGCTGACTCATTCCTATGGCCGGTGAACAGGAGCTGGGCAAATCCGGGAAAGGAAATCCCTTTAAGTCTCTAGGAATATTAGATATTGAAAACACCCCCTGTGCATGGGATTCATTATTATATGGTTCACTTAGATGTGTTGTGGCTAGCCTTGGACACTTTTTGTTAACTAATAGAATTAAAAGATAATGTGATGTTGGTTTAGGAGGATTTACCTTGGTTACCTTAGGATGCTGGTTCCACTCTAGGTGGAACAATTATGCAAAGCAAAGAATTCAGAAATAATTTCCAGGGAAGGAACTAAAACAGGATTTTATATGAGAGAACCCACCTTGATCCTGAAAGAAAATCAAACTACAAAACCAGCAGTAGTAAAGCAATGTTGAACACAGAAAACCTATATACAATTCATTCAAGTACAGCATGAAAAGAGCTTGTGAGAAATGATAACAAAACTTTTGTGTACCATAATAAAGTTTTCAATAAAGCAAATAAAAAAGAATAACACTAACTCAGAATCATGCTTCCTGGATAGAATTAGCAATCATAAACTCCAGACCTCTAAGCAAAACCTTATCCCCTACCTCAGGCACTACACCACTCTCTATTAATAAATTCGTAATGTCCACTAAACATATAAGAAGTGCTTGTCATGTTCTTTATCACTTGTTATCAGGGAAATGCAAATAAAGCCTATTTTAAAAAATCTGAAACAACATTTTCCACGTTCGTCATTTAATATCAATTAAGTGTCTGATTCAGTCATGCTTATCATGACATCAAACCATGTTGTCAGAGGTGTGGTTAAAAATGGAAAAGAGTACCCTTATCAAATGCTCAGTCTTTTTTGAGGCTTAATTGTCAAATAACAGATAGGTGATAAAAGAAATTGGGAGATAAATATATATATGTATATATATACAAATAATAATCTCAGTCATAGAAGCATAGAGAAACATACTAAAGGAAATAAATAATAGTTAATCATCATAGACTGAGAATCTTCCTAGAGAGTTGAGTCAGCTAATGAGTCGTCAGGTTGCAGTAATTCATCAAGCAAATTCTAAGCATCTCTTTCCAGCTTCATATTCTTTGTGATTACACTGTGATAGAGATACCAAAGCTCCTTGCTGCCCCTTCACCTCAAATCAAGTGAAAGTTATTTTACTGGTACATCAATAGTATCTTAATTTATAATTTCATTTTTTCAAATAAGCAGTGCAGATCTATAACCTTACAATTTGTGTGGATGACAAATTTGGCAATATATTTTTAAATTTAAAAAGTATGTGATTTGATCCAGCATATGTGACATACTGTGGCATTAATAGCAGAAGACTGTAAATAAGGGAAAGGACCATCAATAGATAAAATATACATCATCAATAAGAATAATACTGGCACTTAAAATGAAACACTTTTGTACAAGTAAGTAAACAACCTCCTATATGAACTTTAAAGTTGAATAAAAATGCTCCAAAATAACACATAAGTTTGTGAGGAAAATATACATTTTTCTATATGTTTATAGATTTATATAATGTATCTACAAGGGTATATAGAAACTAAAATTTAGTGGTGGTCTATGACAGACAGACCTCAAGCCTGAAGGATAAAATGTTATTTTTCACACTTTAGATTTTTGATTTTAAAATTTTGTATAATGTGCATGTATTCCCTACTCTATTTACACAAAGTAGTTAAGGCTCTGTGATAAATTTCTCTGTGATCTTGAAATAAATAATTTCCCCTCTCTGGACTTATTTATCTCTACTACAGAACATGGTGGCTCAATGCTTCAGAGAGGAAAACTATGAAGTACCTCATTCCCAATTTACAGAGTCACTATTCACAAAAATGTATTACTTGTTCATGATGCTTTGTAATTAGGGAAGATGATTTAATTAGGGTCAAATAAAATATTTGTTTTTAACAATGACAAAATAATGAATGCCTACTTAAAATCCTAATGATTCTGGGTGCCAGAGCTATGGTATAGTGCATAGGGCATTTGCCGTGCACATGTCTGACTCATATTCGATCCCCAGCATCCCATATGGTTCCCTGAATACCCCAAGGAGTAATTTATGAGTGCAAAGCCAGGAGTAGTCCCTGAGCATCATCATGTGTAGACCCCCCCAAAAAGAACCAAATAAACAACTCCTAACAGTTCAACCCTGTTCTGATATCTGTAGAGAAGAACGGTAAATCATAGCTCCTGCTTTTAAATAAATATACATGAATCAGCAGTAATATAAGAGTATAATAAAAAATATGGAATGGGTAACGATGTCATAGTTTGATTCCAATTGCTGAATATGATTCTTTAGATAAGTCATCCCTTTCCTATGCAAAAGTAATGAGGGGTTACTGAGACAAGTTAATACTAAAAAATCTATGTTAAAAACAGATTATGAGATTATAATGAATAAACTTTGAATATTAAATTATCAATTTATTTTTAAAAATTTTGTCCTTCCTTCTTTTCAGTGCTCAGGGCATACTTTCTAACTCTGCTCAAGAAATACACCTGGTAGAGCTCAAGGGTCTATATGTGGTTCTGGGGAATCAACGAAAGGTTGTTCATATGTAAGGCAAGCACTTTAACACCTGTATTACATCTCTATCTTCCGTTAGTTATTTTCAGAGTTTGGGGGCCATGTATTCTAGCTCTTGGTGGTTTCCCCAGTTCTGTGCTCAGATGCGCGACACTGATCTGGTGGGACCATAAGGTAACAGAGATACAGATTCGGACTCCACTATTCGAAGCATGTGCTGAGTCATTAATCTCTCTCATAGCCCTTAACTATTTGCTAATTAGCAAAGAAATACAGTGTCCTTACAGAATCGAGAAGTTATGAGTCATGTGGAATATAAAGTAGCTGAGAGGTACAAGCTTGCAACGATGCAATTTCTGGCAGATATTTCTCTGGACTTAGTTACTGAAAAACTAAAATACAGAAATCCAAAACCGTGCGGCCGCTAGTGCGGCCACTCGACCTCATATCTCTTTATTTTCAGCAATGGAAAACAAATTATCAAATGCTTCTTTTTCAGCAGGTCCGACTTTACGGGGGAGAAACTCTAAACTATAATAGTGAGTTTTTTGTTGAAATATTGAATGTAATCAAAGTAAAGTGAAAGTAAAGTGAAATTTATCAATTACACAGGTGAGGTGGGGAGCTGGGGAGGTGGGGGGGAGGGGGGAAGGGGGAGGTATACTGTGATTCTTGGTGGTGGAATATGTGCACTGATGGGTGTTCGAGCATTTATGACTGAGACTTAAACCTGAAAGCTTTGTAACTTTCCACATGGTGATTCAATAAAAGAATAAATTAAAAATAAATAAATAAATGAAGTTATGAGTCAGAGGAACTGAACTACAGAGTTATGACTCATGTAGCAGTATCAGTTACCAATTGCATTACCTTGGGAAGACAGAATACCTCTGAATTTTCATCCTATATAAAATGGTTGTTTTATCATCCACCTTTGTAGAGCCATGAAAAATACGAACAATATGTACTGAAAGATTTGTCAAAATGTAGGTTATCGGTAAACAAGAGCTATTTGAATGGTGTGCTTTCCCCTGGAACCACTTAGAACGAGGCAAGAGTTAACCAAGGCTGAAGTGACTCAAATCTTTTATTGTGAAGTACTATTACTGTCAATGACTGTATTTACTGTTACATGTGAAGTGATAAGAGAATTAGTTATTAGAATTTCCATTCTATATATTCCTTTGAAAAGTTCATTGAGATAAAATTTGAAAACTGAAATTTAATCTGCAGCTCAGAAAAGTTCATAGCTATGTATTCAAGATCGTTATGGAACATAATTTATCACAAACACTGACTTGCTTCTTGAAACTAATAAGATGGGAATAAGGGTGTAAAGAGATGAGGAGGATAAAATAAAAAATAGAAGAAAAATAAAAGAAAAATACACACAGACATAAACACAAACTTAAGTCTGGCCCTTATTAGGAATTTACTGAACTATTTCATAACTTTAAGAAAAAGTGGAGAAGTTATCATTCCATATGCCTCTAACAGCTAATTTCCTGGGCTCAACATTACTTCTGATCTCACTGCCATCTCCATCAATAATGGGAAAAGTCCATATAGAAGGAGGATGCGACCTTGAATGCTAATTACTTCAGGCCACATTCTCCATGTTTTCCCAATGAATATTTTGAGGACTTCCCCTTTAAAGTGACACTATGATGGATACAGCATATTGAGAAGACAAATATTGGGGCCAGAGTGATAGGTAGGACACTCGCCTTGCTTGCAGGAGACCTGGGTTCAATACTGCCATCCCATAAGTTCTCCTGAGCACTGCCAGGAGTAATTCCTGAATGTAGAGCCAGCAGTAACCCCCTTAGAATTGCTGGATGTGGCCCAATTCCCCCCAATAAAAGAAGCCCCAAATCCTTTTTGATAGTTGGAAAGTCCCACATAGGTGTTACAAAATTTATGCTTAATAGTAATATAATAATTAGTGGAAAATATAGGCAAGGAGTCAACGTGGTAGAGTACTGGGGAAATAATATGGTATTATAATTTCATAAACTGTATTCAAGTTCAGGTTCTACATGCTATTGCTAGCTGAAATCTGGAGCAAATTACATGGCTTCTTTGGATCTCAATATAGGCCATTATAAAACAGAAAATAATCCTTATATCATTGAAATTTAAAACAAAACAGTGTATACAGTGAGGCATTTGTAAAACATTTAAAAAGGGAAATAGGAGTGAATGAGTTAGTTTTGAAAAGTAAGATTCAGGGGATACATATTTGCAAAAGCAGTTGAAATTGTTATGGCATGCTATTGAAAGACAAAATAAGAGAATTATAATAGTTAGTATACTATATAGTAAGAGAAACCCTTACATATTACAAATATTAAAGTTTTGAAATTAAAGAAGAGTTAGCATGGGCCTGGAGTGATAGTACAGCGGGTAGGGAGTTTGCCTTGCACGCGGCTGACCCGGGTTCAATTCCCAGCATCCCATATAGTGCCCTGAGCAATGCCAGGAGTAATTCCTGAGTCCAGAGTCAGGAGTAACCCCTGAGCATCGCTAGCTGTGACCAAAAAGAAAAAAAAAAGAAGAGTTATCATAAATTTATAGTCATAATATTAATAGGTAAAGATTTTATATAGGTAATAAAGCACAGGTAGAGTATTTCAGGAGGAGGTAATAATACATTTTAAAAGACATGGATGTTGAAAAAGAAAATACAATAAAAAGAATGTGCAATAAAAAGAAACACGATAAAACAATATGAAATAGAAATAATATAATAATCTTGACCAAATACACTGACTTATTTTCCATTTTTCTGCAAAGTTTTCTTTTTACAATGTCCTTTGGACAGTTAATCAATTTCAATTTCTTGGCCCCTCCAACTACTGCTTGACATCTATTTTACTGACTACTACATAAAAGACCAGTTGTCAGAAAATACCAATAGAATGACCAAATTAGTTACATATGGCAGCTAGTGAGGCAGTAAAAGAAACAGTTGAAGGAGCTTTCCTCAGTATAGCCAAAGTCATCTACACAAGCCCACAGCAAACATTATTCTCAATGGGGAAAACTAAGATCCTTCCTTTCAGGGAATACTCCTGGCTTTGCACTCAGGGATAAGCAAAGTTTCCCTTTCTTGCCATTTCTATTCAATATAGTACTGGAAGTACTTGTACATTTCTATTCAATATAGTACTGGAAGTTAGGCAATAAAAAGATATTAAGGGCATCAAGATAGGAAAGAAGAGGTCGAGCTACCACTATTTGAAGATGGCATGATACTATACTTAGAAAATCCTAATGATTCTTACAGAAAAGTTCCTAGAAACAATAGGTTTGTGTAGTAAAGTGGTAGGCTACAAAATCAATTCTCAAAAGTCCATGGATTTCCTATATATGAATAATGAAAGAGAAGAAATAGATAGTAAAATAAAGCAATCCTGTTCACTATAGTGCCTCATAAAATCAAGTACTGCTTAATCAGTTTAACTAAGGATGTGAAGGACATATTCAAAGAAAACTGCAAAACACTACTTTAAGAAATAAAATAGGTGGGGGTGGTGGGAGGGATACTGAGAACATTGGTAGAGGAAAATGGACACTGTTGGAGGGATGTAAATGAAATGCAAACATGAGAGTTGATAAGTTTGTAACTGTACCTCACAGTGA
This sequence comes from Sorex araneus, assembly GCF_027595985.1. Taxonomy (NCBI): domain Eukaryota; kingdom Metazoa; phylum Chordata; class Mammalia; order Eulipotyphla; family Soricidae; genus Sorex; species Sorex araneus. The sequence continues at coordinate 146,336,031 of NC_073313.1, forward strand.
TTCACTGATAAAAATTAAAAAAAAGAGGATATGAGGAAATGGAGACAAATCTGCTCATGAATCGGGAGGATTAAGGTTGTCAAAATGGCAATACTCTCCCAAAGCATTATTGAGATTCAACATGGTACCTATAAAATGCCTATGGCATTTTTCAAAGAAATAGACAAAATACACCTGAAATTCAGATGGAACAATAAGCCCCCACAAATACCTAAATCGATCCATGGGAAAAAGGTGATGGGAGGCATAACTTTCCCCAACTTCAAACTATACTATAAAGCAGTAGTAATTAAAACATTATGGAATTGGAATTAAGACAGACCTGCAGACCAGTGGAATAAAGTTGGATACCCTGACACAGACCCTCAAATATCACTTTATCACTAAATCTTTGATAAAGGAGCAAGAAATGTGCAGTGTAGCAAGAAAAACCTCTCCAACAAATAGTGCTGGGGGAATGCTTGGAAAAAACAGCAACATGCAAAATAAAAGAACTCAGTCTTCTCTCTAATGCCAGGCATAAAAGTCAGATCAAAATGTACTACAGACCTCAATATCTAAGACCTGAATTCATAAGGTATATGGAGAAAAATATAGGTAGAACATTCCATGACACTGAAGTTGAAGACATATTTAAGAATGAAACACCACTAATTAGGCAAGAAATAAATAGAAACTACTAAAAAAATACAAGGAATCAAAAGACACATGAAAATTGCTCAACATTGCTAATCATCAGGGAGATGAAAATCAAAACAATGAACTATCATCTTTCACCACAGAGACTGGCACACATCAAAAACAACAAGAAAAATCAGTGCTGGCGTGGATGAGAGGAGAGTGAGTCTCATTCATTATTGGTGGGAATGCCAAATGGTCCAGCCTTTTGGGAAAACAATATGACCATTCATTAAAACACTAGAATCAACTTCCATATGACCTAGCAATACCACTTCTCAGAATACATACCTGGAATGCAAAAAAAGCAAGCAGAAATGACATCTGCACTTGTATGTTCATTGCAGAGCTGTTTACAATAGCCAGAATAAGGAAATCACTCAAGTGCCCAAGAACAGATGACTGGATAAGCAAACTATGGTTAATCTCCTCAATGGAATACTATGCAGCTGTTAGAAAAACAAAGTCATTAAATTTGCTTATAGGTGATGGACATAGAGAGTATCATGCTAAGTGAAAGGAGTTAGAAAGAGAGGGACAGACATAGAAGGACTGCACTCATTTGTTTAATATAAAATAACATAATATGAGACTGACACCCAAGGATAGTAGACACAGGGGCCAGAAATTTTTCCCCATAGTTGGGAGCCGGTCTCATGAGCTGGGGGAGAAGGCAGCTGGAACAGAGAAGGGATCACTATGACAGTGATGGTTGGAGAGATCATTTGGATGGGAGATGTGTGCTGAAAGTAGATAAAGAACCAAACATGATGGCCTTGCAGTATCTGTATTGCAAACCATAATCCCCAAAAGTAAAGGACAGTAAGAAGGAAAGTGCCTACCATAGAAGCAGGAGTTATGTTTATGTTATGGGTTTGAATTATGGGAGGGATTGGAACACTGGTGGTAGAAAATGTACACTGGTGGAAGGATGATTATTCAAAATTGTATGACTGAAACTCAATCATGAAAGTTTTGTAACTATCTCACGGTTACTCAATTAAAAAATCCAGTGATGGATATAATAAAAAGTAATATAGCCAAAGTTACAATGGATAATACAGAAATATATAGTATCTTGTGACTGCTGTTGTAGGCCAAAATATTTGACTCTTGAGTAACTCTGGAATCATATGACCCTTAAAGACTGAACCAGGAATAAGATCTTCAGCAAACCAATCACACAAGTTTAAATAGTAACTGTAATAAAAATATCCCTGAGAACAAAATTCAGAACTAAATGATCCAAAATTTAATTCTATGAAGTTTTCAAGGAAGAACTAATACTAATCCTGCTCAAGTAAAAGAAGGGAATATTCCAAAACATCCAATGAAATGGATATCTCTCTCAGTACCAAACAAGAAAAGAACACACATTTATAAAACATACTAATATTGTAGATGGATATGAATGTAAATTATTTTTTAATTGACAAAATGCAACAAAAAATATCAAAAGACTAATTCATCACGAATAAGGTGATTTAATTTAGGTATGTGATACTCATTCAACACACCAAAGTAAAGTATTTTCTATAAAACATAACATTAAAAGAAAACTTCTAATCACATTACCTTATTAATAGATGCTGACAAAGCATTTGACAAGATTCGACATCAAAAAGCTCAATAAACTCGAATATTAGAAATAATGGGCATTTATGTTAAACCCAAGCTAATGTAATATTCAATGGATTTTTCTTAATGACTGAACAACACAAGGATGTCTATTCTCACCACATTTCAATCTACTTTTAGATGACTTAGCCAGAGCAATTAAGGAAGAAGAAATCAAAGAATCCAGATTAAAAATTAAAAATAAATCACTATTTGCACACGACATGATAATGTACATATAATTACTAGACTATGCAAATATTGCTGAATATAATCAATGAGTTTAGTAGAATTGTAGTACACATGATCAATTTTCACATATATGTATTTATGAGTATATGTTGCATTGACATATGCAAATAGTGAATTAGAGAAACAGGAATTAGTAAAAGGAAATTTAAAAAGCTGTATTGTACTTTAATACCCTAGCTATTACTCAGTGGAAGATTTATTTCTCCTTTAAGTACTAATTATCACTATCAGTAGTGTGTGGTTCATCCCCACAAGAAGTGATCCCTAAGTAGAGAATTTGAGGTAAACCCTGAGCAGTGCAGGATGTGTGTCGCCCAGTACCCCTTTTCACCCAAACAAAACTACAGTTTTATACTACTCTTAATACTCTTGGTAGGAGAGAAATCATCCATGTCTATATCCCACCTTCTTTTGTCAATAAATCTGTCTGTTCACACGGAACCAAAACTTTTTAGCTAGTTCTCATGAACTAGATGAGAAAATGAAAATCCTTATCCTTATCTTTGTCTACAGGCTACAGAGGTGTTTCAGATGAGCTATGGCGTCTACATAGAGGAGGCCACAGGTTCTGCAGAAGAGGAAGTAGGTCTTGAAACAGAAGCAACAAATATGTAGGAACTAACCTGTCTAATTTCTGAGGTTGACCAGAGACATGGGGCCACAATGAATAGATAACCACCTATCAATGGGCCTTTGGAATTTTTCTAGTGTATTAATAACCTTTTTATATTTGGCCTTCTGGAACTGCGAGTTACCATGGAAGGTCTTGGTCAACAATATGAACTCAGACAGTCTCTCTCCCTGTTTGTTCCATTCTAGGCCATGGGTCCCAATGTGGAATTCTTCGGGTGACCTTCTCAGTCCTATCTTGACGTGAAAAATCACTGACAATGACCTTGTAGAAGGTGTGGTCTTCTTTATAGAACTTCTCCAGCTCCATGTTGAACTTCTCAATTTCTTCTTTGTTGAAGTTGGATGTTGGTGCATGGACAACGAAGATAGAAACTGCCAGCAATGAGCCACATCTATTCAAACATAAGCGTCCTATTTGTGTTGTTAGGCATTCGAACGAATCCAATGCTCATAGCCAGTTCTTGTTGACAAGGATACTGACAACACTGATTGCCTCTACTGTCTCATGTTCTGAGGAACAGTTCTTCTCCAGTGTCAAAAACGGTGTGATGTGATCGATGCCTTCTCATCTCATTCAATTCAATGACGTCGTAATTGATCTTCTTCACTTGCACCATCAGGTCCTCGATGGATGCTTCCGATGCCAGCGTACATGTGATAAAAGTGCAGATAGTCAGATAGTCGTACATGTGATAAAAGTGCAGTTTTTGGCATATCGAATAAGCCATGGGTAGCTTGCCAGGCTCTGCCATGCGGATGGCATGTTGTAATGATCTGCACACTGACAAACACACCACAAATCTTGTGCATGGATGTGCTGCTCACGTCAGAAAGTACTGGGCAGATTGACACAGTCATTGCAAGGAGTCCAGCACTGAACCTACCTGCATCTCTGGGCAGCATCTGTTGGTTCACTCTTTGCTGGTTGACCTGGGAGCTTCCTGGTGAACAGTTTCACAACAAAATTGACCAAATCATATTCAATAAACTGTTTTGCTTGACCAATGTCACTGTTGTCCCAACATTCCAAACAAGATTAGACCACCATCTCTTTCATGTGAAATTCTACTTCATGGAGCGGGGAGAAAGGGCTGCAAAGTTTAAGAAGAGAACTCCTAGAATGACCACAAGCTGGGAGGTCTTTGGCACTATTGTGGCAATATGGGAAGATGCCATCGTTGACAACATTGAGAAGGTATACGATTGACTGGTTCAGTGCCTCCATGATTGTGCGAGGAACGCTGAGAGAGAAAGCAAAAAAAGGACACCAGTCTTCAGAAACTCTCGAGCTCATTGGCTAATGTGGTTTGGCACAAGGCTCAGGCAATCACAAGCTAATGTCAGAGTTCGCAAAGCTGTGCAGAGAAGCGATAAAGGAAGACCTCAAAGAGAGAAGAGAAGCAGTGTTCACCAATGTGGCAAAAGCTGGAAAAAGTATTTGCAATGCCCGCCTGTCCTTAGCCATCTACAAGAGCACGATGACTGCCCTCTGACATCCTGATTAATCTATCACAACACATCTTCCAGAAGGGGAATGGAAAAGGTTATCCACGACTTCTACTCAGATCTCTTCGACAGCCGTGTCCACCTGCCCACATACCAAATCCTGCAGGATGGATATGTCGTTCCCAGTGTTCTCCCTTCCAAAATCCAAAACGCTGCTGTAAAAAAAAATATAAAAGCACGGGCACAAAAGGGTGATGTGATGTGTGTTGTTCGTTGGCTTTCAGGGTGGCCCTCTCTCTCTCTGTCACCACTAGCGTTCGGTGCTCTTGAGCCACTGTGTATGGACCAGATCTGGATGACTTCTCCTTTGTGCTCTGCTTCTGTGTGTGCTGCTGTGCTCTCTTCTCTCTGTCTCTGTCTCTGCCTATGCCTCTGTAGTCTCTCCTCTTGTCTCTTTGGATCTCTCTCTGTCATCTCTCTTCTTCCGATCTCTCTCTACATAGCCCTTCTGCTTCTTTCTCTGGAGCCTTTCTCACTGTCACTTCTGACTATGATCCTTACTTCTGACTCTGACCCTGACCCACTCTGTGCTCATTCTTTCCCCTGCTTCTGGCTCCGATGGCTCCCTAATTCTGTTTTGCTTTGTGCTCTGCTTCTGTGTCTTCTCCCCACTTCTCTTATAGTCTAATTTATATAGCATTCACATAGGGTGGTGACACAAAGGTGGTTTGAACAATAACAAATCAACAAAGAGGGGTAAGAACACTCCTCCAGGAGATTAACAAAATCTCATCTAAGGAGAATACTCCAAATTACTAGGAGATCCACTTAAGGGTAGGATCCCATCCAGGGTGTTTCTTTCTTCTTTCCTCAGCTATTAATCCACTTAAATGTTTGTAGTAAATCTTCTTCTACTGTCTAATCTGTCTACTCTGTATGCTAACAATCCTGGAAATTAACCAAAATTTACTGAGCATTAAGAGCTGCATTGTTTATCACTTAGTTTTAGACTAATTCTGTGAGCTAATGCAACACTCACAAAGAAGTTATGACTTGACCATTGGCACTACTAATAGTATACTAAGTATTGGAGCTAAGGATTGAATGCAGGCCTGTTTGTTTCTAAGGTTGATGTTTACAAAATGAGCTATTTATCAATGGGTATGTCTGGAGAATCTATACAACTTTTGGTTTTTATTATCCAAAATTTAGATTGAGTTCCATTTGGTGCTTTTGCACGTCTACTTATATAGTAGTCTGTTGCCTAAAACTTCAGAGTTAAACTGGATATTGATGCACAGTTCAATGTAGCAGGTCCAGGAACAAGAGGGCAATCAACTCAATGGACTGTCAAGAGACTTGCTACATCTAATGAGTTTCCCTCCTCTACCATTCCTATACTTCACAATGCTCCCCAAACAAGCTTTCTGTTTTCCTACACTCTTTTCTTCAGTTATGATATTGCCTCTCCCTAAAATATTGTTTCTTTTTAAAAAAATTCTTTGAAAACTCTTGTGCATCTCAACAGATCTAGGTCAACTACTAAATTCTCTGGGAATTCACCCAAACTTTCAAGGGAAAAAATGTCTTTCACTTAGTTTATCTGCTCAGAAGTCTATATACTTACTCCAGGTTCACTATTTATCTCACTCTGTTATGATGGGAAATACATGCCGTAATCACACTGCAGTCACTAATACTATTTTGGGAAAGTCAATCTAATTTTTTCTTGTCTTGGTTATCAAATTAGCATATTATGAGTAATACCTATATCTTAGGGTTGTTGTGAAGGTTGAATGATAAAGTTTCTATAGTGCAACTAAAATGTACTGAGTGCTAAATACATAGCTTTTGTAATTTTTTATTCGAGTTAATTTTACATATCTGTCATACACAAAAAGTACTGTTTTTTGAATAAACTGATGTCAACATGAGGCAAGTAACACTTATCACAGCTATTTTACATATGCTTGGAGGAGTCATGCTACTCCCCAATGAATATATAAATTATTATAATTCTAGTACTAGATGACAAGATAAACATTGCAGATGTTTTTATACCATGACAAAACAGAAAAGACTAATAGGGACTGAGTACCTCTGAGAACTAATGGATGTGTTATTAAATAACATTTATTATGTTTGCTTCACATGATTTTTGCATGCCCCAAAGTAACTAGCTCTTTGGCTCTGCTGAAAGAAAATTTTTAAAATGCTAGGATGCCTTGATTTCTGCCATTTATTTATATTCAATATAAAGCTTGGAAAGTCATAATATTTGTTATGCTTCTGACATCAAAGAGAAAGGAAATGTATTTCTCTTGTACCTTCCCCAGAAGAAAGCATTCTGCATCATAGTTTTCTGAAAAGGACCAAAAGAAAGGGTCAAGGGAACCTAAGTCTAAAACAGTGTTTAATCTTCTGTGTTGTATGACGAGAGTGAATTAAGAGTCACGAATCATGGTTTTGTCATAATTAGAATTTTCCTTCAAAAATAAAAGTTGCTCGATTAAAACAGCATGGTACTGGAACAAAGGCAGAGCCGCAGACCAATGGAACAGAGTGGAATATCCCTACACACAACCCCAAACGTATGATCATCTAATCTTTGATAAGGGAGCAAGAAATGTGAAGTGGGGCACTCTTTAACAAATGGTGCTGGCATAACTGGTCAACCACAGGCAAAAGAATGGGCTTAGACCTTGACCTAACACCATGCACAAAAGTCAGATCAAAATGGATTAAAGACCTCATCATCAGACCACAATCCGTAAGATACATTGAAGACAAGTTCGGTAAAACTCTCCACGATATCAAAGATAAAGGAATCTTCAAAGATGACACACAACTGAGCAACCAAGTAGAAACAGAGATAAACAAATGAGATTATATTAAACTAAGAAGCTACTCCACCACAAAAGACACAGTGACCAGAATACAAAGGCATTCTTCAGAATGGCAAAGGATATTCACCCAATACCCAAATGATAAGGGGTTGATATCAAGGGTATATAAAGCACTGGTTGAACTATACAAGAAGAAAACATCCAACCTCATCAGAAAATGAGGCGAGGAAATGAACAGAAATTTTCTCAAGGAAGAAATAAGAATGGCCAAAAGGCACATGAAAAAATGCTCTTCATCACTAAACATCAGGGAGATGCAGATCAAAACAACCATGAAATACCACCTCAAACCACAGAGACTGGCACACATCCAAAAGAATAAAAGCAACCGCTGTTGGCGTGGATGTGGGGAGAAAGGGACCCTCCTACACTGCTGTGGAAATGCCGACTGGTTCAGCCCTTTTGGAAAACAATATGGTCGCTCCTCAAAAATTTAGAAATTGAGCTCCCATTTGACACAGCAATACCACTCCTGGGAATATATCCTGGAGAGGCATAAAGATATAGTAGAAAATGACATCTACACTTGTATGTTCTTAGAAGCACTGTGTACAGTAGCCAGAATCTGGAAAAAATCCGAGTGCCCAAAAACAGATGACTGGTTAAAGAAACTTCGGTACATCTAAACAATGGAATACTATGCAGCTGTCAGAAAAGATGAAGTCATGAACTTTGCATGTAAGTGGATCAACGTGGAAAGTATCATGCTAAGTGAAAGGAGTCAGAAAGAGAGACAGACACGGAAGAATTGCACTCATCTGCGGAATATGAAACAACAGAATGGGAGACTAACACCCACGGACAGTAGAAATAAGTACCAGGTTTGCTCCATGGCTTGGAAGCCGGCATCACATGCTGGGGGAAAGGGCAGCTCAGATAGAAAAGTGTACATCAAGTAAAGTGTGGTGGGAGGACCCGCTTGGGATGGGAGAGGCATGCTGAAAGCAGACTATAGATTGAACATGATGGCCACCCAATACCTCCATTGCAAACCCCAAGACCCAAAAGGAGAGAGAGAGAGCAAAAAGAACCCCTGCTACAGAGGCGGGGTGGGGTGGGGGAGATAAATGGGGGGTGGAGCGGATGCTGGGATCACCAGTGGAGAACGGGCACTGGTGGAGGGATGGGTACTTAAGCAGTGCATGACTGAAACACAAGCACAAAATTATGTAAATCTCTATCTGTACCTTCACGTTTAATCATTAATTAAAAAGTAAAATACAATAAAATAAAAGTTGCTGAAAGAAGTGTGGATATCATGCCATTGGCTCTAATCTAATAAGAGAATTATGGGCTAACTACTAGATGTTTTAAGTATTCAGAAATTTCTTAGTATAAAAACCTTCTTTAGGTATCAAGGACTTTGGATTTTTTCAAAATATTTTATTTTTCTTATTTATGGCTGCTTTTTTTTTGCTTTTTGGGTCACACCTGGAGATGCACAGGGGTTACTCCTGGCTCTTTACTCAGGAATTACCCCCTGGCTGTGCTCAGGGGACCATATGGGATGCTGGGATTCGAACCCGGGTTGGCCGCGTGCAAGGGAAACGCCCTACCCGCTGTGCTACTGCTCCAGCCCCCTATGGCTGCTTTTGTTTCGTAGTAATATCTTTCTTGTTTTTCTAGGTTTAGCTTTATACTCTAGGTTAATAATCATATACTTCAGGGACAGCTGAGTGACTGCTACCTTTGGACCTGGGTCTGGGTCTGCTACCTTTGGTCTGGTAGCAGACCCAGGAAGTAATAGTGACTGCTACCTTTGGCCTGGGTCTAAATTCTAGCTATTACACTTATTCACTGTTTGTTAACTGTTAACTGGAAAACTAAATTTTCTCATATAAAAAACTACAATGAAGACATCTCAGTCCTTGTATCAGGTTGCTAAGAAAATCAGATGATTGAGAAGTTCAAATGGAGTATAGTCAAGGTGAATTTCATCCACTGAAAAGATTTAATGGTGTCCAGAATTATGACCATTAACCTTTTGAAGCAGGTTTTGTACCTTGAGTATTTGGTGAGACTCAGCAAAGGTTTAGCAACTAAATCTTGAATATATTACTACCATACCTCTTCTTAAAGGGTACTCATTAAGAAATAAGTACTAGTCTATCTAGTGGCTATATTGAGGGGTCAATCATGAATCACATCAAAGAATGGGATAAAAGGATATCAGAATCAGAATCCTTGCTCTTCCTTAGTTATTAACTTCTAAAAATCAGTTTCATCTGCAGAGAAGGAAGTTTCCCTTATGCATCCTAATTTGTTGGTTACAAAACATGTATGCTTCATTGGAAAGCTCAGGGATTTTGCCTAGTAATGAAGAAAAGTTTAAAGACTTCAATGGTATGTTACAGAAGTATGCATATGACTATTACCAGTGAGGAAATTGCTTTTGAAACAATAAATTATCAGATTATTTTGAGGGGCAAAGATTTCCTTTCCATTGAACTAGAGATCAGAGAAGAAATAACTTCTACTTCTACTTCTGAAGAAAGTGATAATATCACTTAACTTGCAAATTGCAGCCCCATGCAAAAGTCACAATCATTAAGATTCTTGTGAGTGACTAAAAATGCTTCTAGCTGCAGTATATGAATAGGCTTTTAAAATGTAACAGACTGGTAAATAAACATGACAAAGTAAAATGGATTCAGAAATTCTTGCAGTGACATGATAACTTCTTGTCAAACATTGCTTCATGAAATCGACTTGTAACCGTGTATGTCACAGTTATTCAATAAAAAAATAAAAATGAACTTTCTATAATTAATCAGGAGTAGTTCATAATGGCAATTTTTAACATAGCTCCCAAATTGAGCAGTAACAAAAAAGGGGCTGAAAGAATACCAGATGCTGTAAAAAAACTATCAGAGATAAATTATTTCTTTTTCAGGACTATGAACCAGTATTATTACGGGACTATCCATAGTTAATACAGCAAAACAAGAGAAATATGGGGAAAGAAACCTCAGATCAACAGCTAGCTCCTTGCTTCTATAAAAAGTAGATTTGTTTCCTTAATAGTACCTGATAGTCTCCCAAACAATCTGTTAGATATTCTCCCTTTATCATCTATTGTATATGTGGTATCCACCAACCAAATATCATAATATATTTCTTATCTCAGGCTTATAGTGCATAAGGCCTAGAAAATACGTGAAGCATTTTCAATTTTTTCTCTATACTTTAAAGGAAAGTAATTCTTCACCACAAAATATTTTTTAGAATTCCCAAGTATGACAATTTTTCTTTTATATTAAGAGTACTTAGAACTCTGTGAACTAAGCTATGTCCCCATGCCGCCCCAGGAGGGTAAAGGTTTTGCTCTCTTGGCCTTTCCTTTCGGTGGCGGCATAGAGACTGCCATCTTATGGAGGCCACTAACCGGAGGTACGAGCTTGCAGTGACGTGACTTCTGGCATAAATTTCTCCCGACTTAATTACTAAAATACCAGAAATCCAAAACTGCATGACCTCATATGCTCTTCATTCTCAGCAATGGAAAACAAATTATCAAATGATACCTTTTTGGCAGTTCTGGTTGTTGGGGGGAAATTTCAAATAATAATAGTGAGTTTTCTGTTGAAATATTGAATGTAATCAAAGTAAAGAGAGAGTAAAGACAAAATCATCAGCCACACAGGTGGGGGGTGGGGGTGGGGTGTGGGGGTGTGGGGTGGGGTAGGGGTAGGGGGTATACTGGGGTTCTTGGTGGTGGAACATATGCACTGGTGAAGGGATGGGTGTTTGATTATTGCATGACTGAGACTTAAACCTGAAAGCTTGTAACTTTTCTCATTGTGATTCAATAAAAAATAAATAAATAAAATTAAAAAATAAAAGTATTTAGAACATAGAGCTTACAAGCCCAGACATTACATGTGAGAAACATATGCAAATTTGAGGGAAAAAAACAGAAAACTGAAATTAGATACTAGAGAATGGCTAAGATAACAGGAGATGAGCAAGAATGAACTTTACTGTACAGATTTGCAAGCACAAGTGCACCAGTCTTATAGAACATATCATCATGTAGTCAAATTCACTTTGTCACTTATTTTTGCATATAGACAGGTAAAAAACTTAGATTTAAATGATAGAAGAAAGTCAAAAGAAAAATGTTATTCAGGCCTAAAGATATATTATAAAGGTTAAGGCACTTGCCTTCCATGTGGCAAATCCCTAGTACCATATATAGTTCCTTGAGCACTACCAGGAGTGATTCCTAAGCAAAGTCAAAAATAATCCCTAAGCACTGTTAGATGAGGTATAAACAACTCCCAAAAGATAAATGATATTCAATGGCATGTCAGAATTAAATTAAATGCAAATTTCAGTGTCCACATACTTTCATTGTGACACAGTTGTCCCCATTAATTTATATATTTTCCAGGATTTCTTTTCTGTTACAAAGGCAGAGTTGAATAGTTAAATCAGAGACCATATGACATGCAAATCCTAAAATATTTGCTACCTCAAATTTTACATAGAAAGAATTGATGATTACTGACCTAAAGTCTGCCATTTAAGAAATTTTTACATTTAAGAAAATCAAAGACCAATGAAAGGTAACAGATCTTTTTTAAAAATCTAGGATTTAGGTCATCTGGGTCCATCAACCCTTTGTTCAAAGATGAGCTCTATTTAAACTGCAAGAAGAACCTCCTAATAGAGTTAATCTCCCCTTGGGAAATGTTACTTGAAAAGCTGTATGGTGAAAGCACGTTGAAAAGCACCAAAAAACTCTGCAAGACTCTAAATAAGAAGCAACATTCAATTCCATATGAGTTGAGGTGGGTAAGAGGATTTAAAGGACAGAGAGAGTTCAGGGAAGGTTCACTTACATTTCTTCCCTTACAAATATCTGGGGTGAGAAAGAGAATCAAAGCCATACTTATAGAAAATTTGCCAAGGATACTAAATTGGGACATAATATAAACATCAGTTAGGATGGTGTAATTCTTTGAGTTTAGAATGTAAACTAGAGTTTCAATTTTATGATGTGTACCCAACAATGCTCCATGTGTACAAAACAAATGGATCAACAATCTTCACCATTTTACTAGAAAATGTCTGAAAATAGTAAATTCTTGAGCACATAATGTACATGATGAATTAATTAATCTTCTTTGAAACATGATGAGGTAGAGATTGGGATTCATATCCTGATTTTCCAGATGAGAAAATGGAAAAGAAAGGAAGTTATTCAGCTGGAGGGAGAGGGAATTTCGAGGGCCTGAGTATTAACATAGCCATCCACAGGGCACTCGCTCATCTGGCTCTATCACAACTTGAAGATTGTTTTTTGGCTTTTTTTTAACAAATGGGAAGTAGGATTTACAATATTATAGGAAGACAAAACCAAAAATGCATATAGGTATAAATGTATGTATGTTTGTTAAAATGATAGTGAGGCTGTTTATAATTTGTAGAATTTTCAGAAAAATGTGTAAGCAGAAAGGTATATCTACTTTAATCCCTTTATTTTATATACAGAGAAAACTGAGGTCCAAAGGAGAAATTTCTTGCCAAAAGGAGACATTATAACCCCCTGATTAAATCCCTAACCCTGCATATGACCAATACCTTTCATTGACTTTATTACTTCATACAGTATCAAACATGCTTTCCCCTTCTACCTACCATTTGTTCCATGCCCACCAGTCAAATAATTCTCCTTATGACTGATTTTAACTCGTAGATTATTCTTCCAACCACACCCACACACACATTAACTTTTACTGTTTCCATCAGCCAAATTTATTGATATTATCTCCATGTCTTATCATTGTTTTTATCTCAAAATACGCATATCCTTCTCTGACTAGCCTCACCCTCACGCAACCTCTCAGCATTACTAACAATGATAAAATATGGGGCTATTTAACCTTCTTCCTTCTCAATAGAAAACCTGGCTAGATTACAATCAATTTTGTTCTGAGTCCTGCACGAATGACAGCATTAAAACCTCATGCTTTATGAACTACCAAAGCTAGAAATGGATTTCTGTCTGACATGCCAGGCTTTTAAATCTTGTACTTGTGCCCAGTACAGAGTTTTCTGAAACCATCAATAAAGTGGTAATCAACACTGAATACTTATTCTGAGTTAACTGACAATAACAAACAAATAGGAAAGAGAAAGATTTGTGCTCCAACTTTCTCAAAGGTGATATTCCAAGTTTAAACAAGGATTTTTAAGCTTCAAAAGGCCATTTTGGAGATAAAAATCTATTGCAAAACTTGAAAAGACAAATCAATTAATTTTCTTCTGGGGTAATAAGACAACTCCCTGCCTTCATACAAAGATAATTACAGCAGTAAACTCCAGCTATCCTGCTTTATAGATGAGAGGATAAAGAAAACAACAATATGTTTTTTTTTGCTTTGCATTTTAAAATAATTTTTTTTGCTATCCCTCAATGGCTCAGAACTAGAACCTGAAATTCATAGTGCAAAGAGTGTCCTAGCAAGAAATCTTGCCTTATGAGAAATCCAGTGGCAAATTTTCATATTTTAAGCAGTAAAGGGCACTTAGCATTATCTGATCAGAAGCTAATTTTCTTAGTGAAATCTGTGAATCTAGGTTATGAAGTGTTTTATGATCTTACTGGATTTCTGTAGGTCAATTGAGAAACCATCCCCAACTCTTCTTTTCCATATTCTCAAATGGCCCATGTTTTACTTCATACTTCTTCCAGGCCAAACTTTCAAGATTGCCTTCTGCCTTCCTCTTTCTTCCTGTTTTATATTGTGAAGAAAACTCTCATATGAAATACCTTACTACAGTGAAACTTCCCTTCTTACAGTGTGATTGACCATTTACCATGATTTCTGAAAACAACAAATTTATGATGCAGATTTATAAGAGACATCATCTAGTACAATGTAATATATTGAATTTTTTAACTTGTTGACTAACATACTTGACCCATCTGCTATGGCTACTATTGATTGTTATGATGTGTGGTCTTGCTGACCCACTAGCTATAGTTAGATGATCTGGATATTTCCCTTCTCTCTCTCATTCTCTCTCTATGTATTATATATATACATATACATATACATATACACATATACATATTTTGGGGCTAAATCTGGTGATGCTTGGGTTTTCTCCTAGCTCTACACTCAGGAATCACTTCTGGAGGGGCTTGCTGGACCATATGGAGTGTGGAAATTGGCTATGTGCAAGGAGAATGCTCTGTCCGGTGTTTACTATCACATCAGCCCCAACTCTCTGACAGAAAAGGGTGTGGAGAAGAAGCTATTTATCCCAGGGGAAGCTGTGATCATCTAAAGTCTTTAGAGATGATGCTCACTTCCTTTTGTGATCCTTATTTGTACCGTTCATTAGTACTCTTAAGAAAGAAAGACAATACTTTGTGTCTCTTCCCAAACTATGCAGACCTAGGTCCTGGTGTCCTGAACTTCATACTATTACAGAATAAGCAGTAACAATAAACAACTTGAGTAGCATAACATGCAATATGTTTTAAATTAATAGTAATAGTTATTTATTTGTTGTTTTGATGACTGGAAATAAATGAAAGTACTATTTTATAGGTGTTCTTGCCATCCGGTAAACATATTTTAAAAATTAATATCAATTCTAATTGGTTGTCATTGAGGGAACCAATTAAAGGACACGTACATTATACAGTTTTCTAGATACCAATTTCTATGGTGCTTCTGTTGTCCTCTGGTGGGTATAATCATATTCCTTCTGATGGGTATGATCTACACATCTACCACATTTAAGAATGCCCGTGGAAGCCTGTCTAAAGTGCTGGGGGAGAAGGCAGTTGTGATAAAGAAAGGACCACTATGACAATGATAGTTGGAAATGCTGAAAGTAGGCAAAGGAATGAAATGATAACCTCTCAGTATCTGTATTACAAACCGTAATGACCAAAAGGAGGGTGGAGGAAGTGCCTGCCATAGAGAGAGGCTGAGGGTGAGGGAAGGGATGGTGGGAGGGAAACTGGAAACATTGGTGGTGGGAAACGTACACTGGTGGAGGGATGGGTGTTGGGACACTGTGATGCTGAAACTCAATAATGAACAGCTTTGTAACTGTGTATCTCACAATGATTCAATATTAAAAAGAATGCCCTCAGGCTTTTAGGCCATACACATAAATGCAACTCAGATTGTTTTAGTTCCGAGTAGCAACTCAATACTTCTAAGCTAGTTAATAAGAAGAAAGGAAGAGTATTTTTGGGAAGTACTTCTTTTGTGGAAAGTCGAGCAGGAGAGAATACCAATAATTGTTTCCGCTCCCAGAGCAAACTGTCTAGAGACCGCTCATCAGTGTCAATTCATGAAAGAATTCCTTAATATAAGGTGTTAAATGAAAATAATGAGTAGTACTGTAGCACTGTAGTCCCATTGCTCATCAAGTTGCTCGAGCGGGCACCAGTAATGTCTCCATTGTGAGACTTGTTACTGTTCTTGGCATATTGAATATGCCACAGGTAGCTTGTCAGGCTCTGCCATGCAGGCAGGATAATCTCGGTAGCTTGCCTGGCTCTTCGAGAGGGACGGAGGAATCGAACCCAGGTTGGCCATGTGCAAGGCAAATGCCCTACCTGCTATGGTGGTAAATAAAGTAAGTAAATTTTGTCACTGTCATCCCGTTGCTTATCAGTTTGCTCAAGCGGGCACCAGTAACGTCTCTCCATTGTGAGACTTGTTATTATTGTTTTTGGCTTATCAAATATGCCACAGGTAGTGTGCCAGGCTCTGCCGTGTGGGCGAGATACTCTCAGTAGCTTGCTGGGCTCTCCAAGAGGGCTAAAGTAGGTAAATTAGGAGAAATAAATCATTTGCATAATCAAGAGGTCTTGAAATGGGAGTTACTGCTATAGAATGTGGTTGAGCACTTTTGAGGATTCAGCAGATATGAGCTGTTTTCACGGAAGAGGTAAGGAATTTAGCTCACTTAGGCAAACATAAGGTAAATCTTACTGTGGATTTTGGACCAATAGATTAATGCTGAAATAATCAATCTTACTAAGAAAACAAAAGTTTCTCATCACTCTGGGTCCTTATCTATCTAGGAACTATTAATGTATAGATGTTCCAAGAAAGCAGCAGTAGAAGGGAGCAGGTGCATTGGCTGATAGTCAGCTGAACAGTCGAATCACTTCCTTTCTCTATATGTACCACACAGTATAGGATGGGGATTCAGTTGGGGTCTATGCACAAACTCTCCAGTAAGAACATTTTCCCTCACTAGGCAGAAGAGTGGAACACAAGAAAGAAGGAAATTATATCTTTTCAAGTCATTAATATTACTTTAATTACTAGGCCCCACCAAGATCCAAGCCCCCTCTGGGACCACCTTCATTATGTGCATTGCTTATACTATCAAGGCTAATGAATTCATAGGATCAGAATGTTTCTTAAGACTTCTGGGTTTCCTAAGAGGTTTCTTTCAGTGACCTGAGATAGTAAAATCCTGTGACCTATAAAATTACTATCTCTCAAAATAGAGGGCTAAGTATACAGGTGAATATTAGTGTATGTGCACGACTCTTTACCTTCAGCAGCTCTTTTAAAGAATACTTTGCAGCTTCCACAAGTGAGAGCTCCATAGTGACAACCAGAAGCTTCATCTCCACAGATCAGGCAGGTTTTCTGGGGTGGAAAGTAATAGTCGATGGGCAGAACATGGTCTCTGGCAGTTTCCAAACTGAAAATAGACAAAATAAACAAATAAATACATGTCAGTGGGTTTCAGAAATAGGAGGGTAGACGTCTGAAGTTTTCAGGAGTAAACTCCATCAGTTAGTGGAATAAGTGTGTAGTTAAGTATTCCTGGGACTGTAGACTATCCAGAGATGAATGTAGAGTTTCAATGATGTGGATAGACAGAGTTGGATCTTACTCAGGGATTAGAAAGTTATTTGAGCTCAAGTATTCTAATGAACTATGTCTACATGATGAAAAAGGAAGGTAGAAATCTGACATTAAGGTTTATAACTTCGGGTGGTAGTCAGACAACAATTTGAAAGCAATTAAGAAGTATGAACAGGGGCTGGAGCGATAGCACAGCGGGTAGGGCGTTTGCTTTGCAAACCCGAATCCCAGCATCCCATATGGTCCCCTGAGCGCGGCCAGGGGTGATTCCTGAGTGCAGAGCCAGGAGTAACCCCTGTGCATCGCCAGGTGTGACCCAAAAAGCAAAAAAAAAAAAGAAGTATGAACACAGTGTCTATCTAAAAGGCAACCTATGACCATAATAGTCAAGAATTCTTGTCAAGTTGTGTATAAATATGGTTAGAATTCGTTTAATTGTTTACAAACAAGAAAATTCACACTGCTTGCCAAGCAGTTGATTAAAAAATTCATTCACTTCATCAAATACCCTCTATAGGAATGATCTTTACACTTTTATGGCTTGACATTTAGTAATTAAACCTTTTTGAACATTTTAATTAGGCTGAAGGCCACCCAAAACCTTTGTTCTCATCTTGAAAACACTTTCAGGTATAATAGGCTATCAAGCAGATATTGTTAGTTTGCAAGAGTTTTACATGTAATGCAGTGTTTCCTGAACCTCAGCATGCATAAAATCACCTAGAGAACTTGTTTTAGCTCAGATTCTTGTATTTAACCTTCAGAGATTTCAGTAGGGTAACTTGAGGCATGCCGCCAAAATGAGAATTTCTAAGAAGGTCCAGGCCTCTATTTATGCTGCTGGTCAAGGGAGCTACTGTACTAAAAGTTGCTATTGTGATTTGGAAGTATTGATTGATCCGCTATAATGGTTGGTTTGTAATGACATTTTAAAAACTAGCTTCCCCTTGGTAGGTTCTTTCAGATATTTTAGAAGATGTTATTTAGGAATAAACTAGGAGAAGCAGGAGTCAACAAATGTCTCAATGGGGTGGGACCAGACACATTAGTTTAAGCCACTGGGGGTTACAAAAGAGAGTGCCACCAAGGTCACACTCAGTGTGTAAGACAGTGTTGAGGGATGGAACATGTGGATGTCACCACACCACAGACTTGGAACAAGAGGAGCAAAGCAGAACAAAATCAGTATTGTGTTTGTGTGTCTGTGTGTCATTCTGTCTGCCTGCTGCCTGCCTGCCTCTCTACCTCCCCACAATCACCATTAAGCAGTGTAAGCCAACATTATCATTTATAATTTCCAAGGGCTGACATTATAAAAGCAGATTAACTTGGTTGTTCTGGCTTGGTGCTTTACATGAGATCAAAGTCTTTGTAGGCTCCAGAGAAAAGATTCCCAAATTATTCTGTCTTACACCCCTCTGCAGAAAAAAGATTACTCAGTGCCTCTTGGAAGTTTCCTTCTTTTACAAAGGATTAATTGAAATAAAAAAACAAATAATTGGAATAAGGGAAATAAAAATATAAAAGCCAGAAGATCCAAGCATATTTAAATGTTTACTTGAGAATATTTGAGAAATATTTGTTTCTGAGAAAAAAAATACTTGAATCCTTGTCAATTTGTTGTTGTAGATAAACAACTAAAAGTAAAATACATAATTTCACTTGAGATGATGCAATACTTAAAATCAGTATAGTAACCATGTATAATATTATTTTTTTAAAATTAAATGAATGGTTTAAGAAAATATTGGTGAATTGTTAAGTAGCTCTTGCAGATGAAAACTACCATGTTAGGTCTATAGTAAATGCTACTAATGATTCTCCAGTGATAATTTAGTATGAGTTGTATAGTAATTTAGATGACAGATTTCATTAATATATGTTTGCTAGTTCATTTCTACTTCCCACCATATTTGGTAATTGGTTTTGTGTTCCGTTGTCAAGGGTTTATCATTGCTCAGTATTGTATAAGTTCTTTATTTTTTCCGTGTCTTCCTAATATTCAACTTGAAATCTTATGTTCATTTTCTATCATTTATTTTATACTATAACTTGGTCAAATCAAGTGGAATAGTCTCTCAATTACTAAATTTATTTGAATTTTAAATTTTCAAAATGCATCTACAGTAGGACATATGAGTTTCTCTAGCAGCAAAAACAATTTAAGGAACACTTTATGGGGCATATAATTTTCATTCACTTATGTTTCAGACAGTCTAATAAAGTGTAGCTAAAATTCAACTGGGACTCCGCACCAGGGGTGCCCCAGAGTGGGGGGCGGATGAGAGCCCTTCCTGCCCCAAGGGACCCAGCTCCAGCAGCCGACCTCCACTACCCCAGTCTCCGACAACCCAGGAGTAACACCCATAAGCCACCACCTGCTGGCGCCAGATAATCATCGGCCTCATCGGCCACCCTCCAGAACTCACGACTGCTCCTCCTGGAAGGGAACATAAAATGAGCCCCCTATAACCATGCCACTGGACTCCGCGCCAGGGTTGCCCCAGAGAGGGTGGGTGAGATCCCTTCCCGCCCCAAGGGGCCCAGCCCCAGCAGCTGACCTCAACTACCCCACCAACTGTCACGTTCCAGGCCACTTTCCACACGCTCGAGCCGAACCTCACGCATGAGTGAACATATTCCTGGACACATCATCATAAAGGCACACACACATACACACACACATATATATATATGTCTCTTGGAGAGCCTGTCAAGCTACCGAGAGTATCCCACCCACACAGAAGATCCTGGCAAGCTCCCTGTGGCGTATTCAATATGCCAAATACGGTAACAATAACATGTCTCATTCCCCGGACCCTGAAAAGAACATTCAATTGTTCGGAAAAAAGAGTAAAGAGGGTGCTAAAATCTCAAGGCTGGGACAAATGGAGACGTTACTGGAGCCTGCTTGAGTAAATCGATGAACAGTGACAGTGATACAGTGATGACCATATTAGAAAAAAAAACACACAAAGGCAGTTTAATGTGCTTTGTTCTACTTATGTAAGATTTTTAACCTCTAAAATAAGAAAAATAAGCATTCAATTGAGTGCTGCTGTTATCAGTGACAGCATAGCTGAGATGAAAGGATAGAAATCCTTTGAAATAGACACACATGTGAAGAATTAAGATGTTCAAAGTAGTCTCTGGTCCTGTTTACCATTCCCTCACTTTCTTTTTTGTATCTCGATATCACAAGGATATTTTCAAACCCATTTCATAGCAAAAAACTAGCAGAACCTGTAAGCCTGAGGCTGTTGTTGAGAAATTAAACAGTGTGATGCTGCAAATTTCTCAGATTACCATTTTAACAGTTCAATGCAAAATATTCATAGGTTCCTTGTCCAGGATGGAGTTTCAGTGGTCACTGTAGGATTGGTTCATCCGTTCTCCTCTGTCCTTTCTCCTCTGCCACAAGGAGAGAAGATTTATTGAGTTATACAGATCAAAGTGCTTCTGAGGCACTTCCATTCCTTTTTTTTTATTTTACCTTATCCTCTTTGCTCTGCTTCCCCTACATCCCCAAAATCAGACCCTGTTACTTGTAAGGTCAGATTTTTCTAAGGACTCAGGGAACCCTCCTGGCACATTTGAAGTACCATATGGGTTGCTGGGGATCAAGTATTTGGTTTGCTGTGTGCACGGTAAATGCCATATCCCCTGCAGTATTACTTGGACACTGCCAGCATTTTCAGTAGCTTACATACTTTATAAGCTGCAAGCACTGCAAATGTGCCTGCTAAGACAACAAGCTTCAACAAAGCAGGGGATTGGGGGTGGGGAGAGATTACAGGAACACCGGTGGAAGGATGTTGATACTGCTGGTGGTAAAGGTGTTGAAAAATTATATGCCTAAAATTGAACTAAGAACAACTTTTGGAAACTACAGTTATTTGAAAAAAAAGAAATACTGAACTGATTTGATATCTGAAAATAGTTTAGTCCACATTTTTAAAAAAAAATATTGAATCACTGTGAGAGAGTTACAAGCTTTCATGTTTGGGTTACAAGCACACAATGATCAAACACCCATCCCTCCACAAGTGCACATTTCCACCCACCGATATCCCTGATATACTCCCCTTTCCCACCCTCCCCCTGCCTCCATGGCAGACAATATTCCCCATACTCTCTACTTTGGGGCATTATGGCTTGTAGCACAGACACTGAGAGGTCATCATGTTTGGTCCATTATCTACTTTCGGCACACATCTCCCATTCCGACTGATTCCTCCAGCATCATTTACTTAGTGATCCGATATCTATTCCATCTACCTTCTCCCCTCTGCTCATGAAGCAAGCTTCCAGCTATGGGGCAATCCTCCTGGCCCTTGTAGCTACTGTCCTTGGATGTCAGCCTCATGTGATGTTATTCTATACTCCACAAATGCGTGCAGTTCTTCTATGTCTGTCCCTCTCTTTCTGACTCATTTCACTTAGCATGATACTCTCCATGTCTATCCATTTATAAGCAAATTTCATGACTTCATCTCTCCTAACAGCTGCATACTATTCCACTGTGTAGATGTTGCAAAGTTTCTTTAACCAGTCATCTGTTTTAGGACACTTGGGTTGTTTCCAGATTTTGGCTATTGTTACTGACTTTTCTAGGTTTCTGAATAATGTTGTCTAGATTTGGATAAGGATTGCATTCTTTATACAATCATTTAGATAAGGTGTTCATTTTGAGTATATTGATTACCCCAGTCCATGAAGAGTGAATAGTTTTATTTCCATTTCTCTTAAGGTATTTAATATTTTCATGGTATATATGTTCCATGTCTTTTCTTGAGTTTATCCTAAAAACTTGATATTTTGGAACACCATTTTGGATAGGATAGACTCTTCGATGGTGTTCTATGGTTAATTATCATTTTATAAGAACAAAACTTACTTTTGTGTATCGATTTTGTATCTGTTGCTTTGCTGTAAGGGTTTATTTTTTAATTTTTTGAGGACTATATAGGGTATTCTATGTATATTATGTGCCATCTGGAAAAAAATAATAATTTGACTTATTTCACTTTGTCTTTCTTTGACTAGTTTTCTTCCCTGATTACAGTATGTTTGATTTCTAATATTATACTGATTAAGAGTGTAGACAGTGCACATTGATATCTTGTAGCTGATCTTAGAGGGAATGATTTAGGTTTATCATCAATTAGAATGGAACTGGTTGTGGATTGTTATATGTGGTTGTTAATATCTTTAGGAATGTTCCTTTCTCTATTTTGCTGAGGACTTTTTATGAGAACTTTTTCATCTTTTCACAAGCTTTCTTTTGCATCTACTGATGTGATTATGTTTCTTCTTCTTTGTTAACATGGATGTCTGAGTCTATTTTGCCTACTAAATTTTAAAATGCCATGCGTAATTTAGTAAAGAATGTGTGCTGTGAAAAGTACATATGACACCACTTCATATTTGTGTTAATAGTATGTACTTCATATTAAATTATATTCATACTCATAATTGGGTGATGAAGTTTATAACATCAAAACTTTTTTGCTTTGGTCATGATCATTGCTATGCTAAGAGAGATATACTTTTGCATTTGTTTTTTAGGTCATAGATGTTTATCAATATCTGATAGAGAGCCTTTTTGAAGATTTTAGTTTAATTGCTTTAAAATAAGAACCTTGGGGCTGGAGCGATAGCACAGCGGGTAGGGCGTTTGCCTTGCACGCGGCCGACCCGGGTTCGTATCCCAGCATCCCATATGGTCCCCTGAGCACCGCCAGGGGTAATTCCTGAGTGAAGAGCCAGAAGTAACCCCTGTGCATCGCCAGGTGTGACCCAAAAACCAAAAAAAAATAAAATAAAATAAGAACCTTGAATAATTTATTTTTGAAGATAGTAGATATATTGTAATTTGACATGTCTACTATCAAACAGATACCATATTTATCCTTCCTTGAAACACTTATTTGCTTTAATTTTGTTTCAGGGTCAGTACTCAACATCTATTAAAATTGGCGATACTATTAGTGACTTCTGTATGTTTATTGACCACGATAAAAGCGATATAAGGTTACATCAAGCACAAGGGTAAATGATGCTATCCAGAGACAAAGTAATTACGATATATGAGGCTTCATTTCATAAAAATATTTTAGGATATGTATTACTTCACGAGGCAATAAGAATTTGGGAACTAGCATTACATACACCATCATTCACTGATCATATGACTGTACCATACACTGGGTGGTTTATGAACAACAGAAATTTATTTCTGATATTTTCATCAGTAGAAAGCCTGAGATCTATAGTACAGCAGCATAATCAGGTCAGGGTTAACTTCAGAGTTGCAGAATCACATAAACTATTGGCAAGCAATCTCTCTGGAACAGTTTTTATACAAGCATTAATCCCATTCATAGGATGACACTTCATTAACTCCCAAACGCTCCCCACCTAATACCATCACACTCTGCATTAGTATCTCAATATTTGAATACGGGGGTTGGTGCTTGGAAGGAAAGATAGACAGAAACACCTACACTTTAGTATTAAGTATTTCCCTTTACCTGTTGCTTTATAGGATCTGCATCCCATATAATTTGTCATGTTGTCTTTTTGTTTCATCTCAAATGTTTTCTCATTTCTCAAGCTTTATTGTTAACCCAATATTTAATTTACCTCCATATATATGTGAATTTACCACATTTTCTTTTAACTAGATTTCATTTACTTTCACTGTAATCAGAAAACTTACAATTTTTTTTTCTAGTATATATGTTCCTCATCTTGTTGCACACATTATTTTTCTTTCTAGATATCTAGAAAATGTTGATCTTTAAAATATTTTTTTTCTTTTTGGGTCACACCCAGTGATGTTCAGGGGTTACTCCTGGCTCTGCACTCAGGAATTACTCCTGGATGTGCTCAGGGGACCATATGGGATGTTGGGAACCGAACCCGGGTCGGCCGCATGCAAGGCAAAAGCCTACCTGCTGTGCTATCACTCCAGCCCTGATTCTTAAAAAAATTTTTGCTGTGTGTTTGTTTCCATAATGGAACTTTGATTTTTCTCAGTTTAATTAAATTTACCATATATATCTTTACCTTTTAAGTCAAGTTACATTTATGACATAAAATCACAAATACATATACATGAATCCTCACAATGCATCACAAAGGGAGAAAGAGATGTTATTCACACTTGTCATTTATTAATTTATACAACAATTCATGCTATTCTTATATTTAAAAGACAACTATGATAAATTAACAGTATATAAAGATAAGAAAAACTAACTTAGTCTTACACTAAGTTCATCCTGACCTGGGAACTTCCTTTTCCTTTCTCTTTTACTTTCCAATAAACTTTTCTACTTTCGAAAAAAAAAAGAAGACATAGACTTATATCAAGTAGTTTTCATGGACTCATTTAAGACCAAAACAATAACACAATGATTAATACCAAGTATAGCAAGAAAAATGTGAAAGAAGCCGTGATAGTGAATATAATAGGAATGTAAATCATATGCTTTCCCAGAAGAAGATCAGAGTCATAACTACCATTTGCTGAATCTCATTACTAACAACGATAGTTGTTTCATGTACTTGTCAAGGATTTACTACGGAATAGATACAGGGGGATTTACAAAGCGCTCATGGAAATTTGTCCGACACACAATATTCAGGGACTAGTTTACAAAGTACACAGCAATGAACAGAAAAAATCATTTGTTATTATTCATTAGAAAATTACGACTTTATTCCTTATTCCATTTCCCTTACAAAATTGACGAATATACAAAGACAGCTGGAGGAGTGATAGTAATGTTATTTTTATCAGTGTTCCTCACCCAAATGTTTTTACTATCCTTTTTTTCTGAAATCACTCTAAGAAATAATGACTGAAAAGGCAAACACTTATAAGAGTCATATACTTTTAGTCACATACACTGTTTTCTGGAGCCAAAATTGTCCCAATATCTTCCTAATGATCACAGTCTACAAAAATCAGAGGCTACAAAAACGATTAAACAAATTTCTTCCTGCAATGCCATTAAATTTCAGAGCTGAGGTTTGTTTCTACATTTGTTGTTTCCAGAACATACGAACAAAAAAGAACTCCTTTAAAAGTTTTATTGTATCTCCATTTTAAAATGAAGAACTAGAGATACAGGGGTAATTGAATATTGCTATTAATATCACACAGCTAGTAACTGAGCAGAATATGCATTTAGTTGCATGCCTACCTAACAATCTATCTATATTTTTGTATCACCGTGCTATATGATGTCCCTTGTTGACTGTCAAGAATGGATATTCTCTAATTTTCTGTTTCCCAAACTTAGGTCCACAGTAAAATTTTGTGTTAACTTTATTAAAACACAAAATACCTGTTTTGATCCTGCCAATTGTTACTTAATTTAACTAGAGCCGTGTCTGGTAATGCAATTTTTTTGTAAACTCCTTCAAGTAATTTTAATGTCCAAATTAGGTCTAAAATCTAATCAGTTTTACTTCTTTATTGTTCAGAAAAAAATCTTCTGGCTGAAGAAAAAAATATAACTGATCCTGAGAAACAGGTTTCCATAGATAGGCTTGAGACTTGAACCCAGTAATTCACTTTATTATCCTGGCTTTATGCTATAAATTATATATGGCATAATATTTCTATCATATTTTGGAAACTGGTCTTCTAGTCTTTAGAATATAGGACAGCCAATCTATAAAAAATGTTATCAAAACTATCACTAACTAAACTATATTCCAGGATCATTTGAAAAGATGGTAATATTAAAAAGTCTGGTTTTCACCAAAATACATCTGATCTATTTTGAAAATATTATATAGATTCACAAAATTGAGATCATCTTGATTCAAAAAATGAGAAAATATGTATTGGGTTCCCAGCCATGTGGTAGGTATTATAAGGGGCACTTAAAATTATTAAGATACAAAAAGGCAAATATTATTGTGCATTATCTTCAAGACCGTTTGAGATTTATTGCCAGAGATTAAAATTCAGAACCTCATGCATGCATGGAATTGCTCTACTGATGAGTCCTGATTACTATTGTTTTAAATAAATCCATGACTGTTGGTGGAACTGATTCAAAATCAGTTTATAGATGTATGATTATTTTCTTTTTTATGTCAAGTTTTCCACTAGCTACAGTTACCATTTATTTAGTCAAATTTAATTCTCACTTTTTACTTTTTCTTTACTATCAATATAAAAATTCTATATAGCAAATGCCTGTGAGCCCAATTCTACTAGATTTTTATAGGGAATTGATATCTATTAAATTTAGAAAATATAAAAATAGGGGCTGGAGTGATAGCACAGCAGGTAGGGCGTTTGCCTTGCACGCGGCCGACCCAGGTTCGATTCCCAGCATCCCATATATTCCCCCAGCACCACCAGGAGTAAGCCCTGTGCATTGCTGGGTGTGACCAGAAAAGCAAAATATATATATATAAATCGTCATCCTGTTGATCTTCGATTTGCTCGAGCGAGTGCCAGTAACATCTCCATTTGTCCCTGTCGTGTGCTAGTGCAGCCCAATGATATCTGCTTGCTCCAGGCACATGAAGAGCATCAAATCGTCCGTTCAGGGATTTGACGAAGAAATCTGACCATCTAGTTGGTGGGTAGCCACAAGGTCTTCTGACGTCCCGTGGAATCCAGTCGGTAACAGCTCTAATCCAGCGGTCGTCCTGAATCGCATTGCATGACTGGCCCATCTGATTTTTGATGCCTTTGCAAACGAGACAGCATCCCTGATTCTTGACCGTCGACGGAGGTCAGAACTCCAGATTCCTTCTCTCACTTGAGTGAGACGTGATACAACTAGCATAGCTCTTTCGATTCCTCTTTGGGATACCCTAATAGTGTTGTCATCCTGTTTGCGTAAGGTCCAGGTCTCTGAGGCATATGTTAGTGTAGGAAGAACAGTGGAATTGAAAAGCTGTGCCCGGAGTCAGAAGTTCTCCGTTCTCTTAACCACTTCTTCGACGCTCTTGAAGGCATTCCACGCTACTCACTTCCTCCTGCTCAGTTCTGGCAAAAAGTCGTTCCTTATGTTGATTTCTTGACCCAGGTACACCTAGCTGCTGCATTCAGAGATGTCAGTTCCATTGAGAGCAAATGGAGCTTCAGGGACCAGCTCGTTTTTCATGAACATCGTCCTGTTGAGATTCAGCTGCAATCCGACCTTTCCACACTCCTGGTCGAAGTCGGCCAGCATTTGTGCCGCTTGGCTAATATTCGGCGTTATGAGAACGATGTCATCAGCGAAGTGGAGGTGGTGTAATTGTCGTCCTTCCCATTCCAGTCGTCGCATGTTGTTCTCGAAGGTGGCACTGTAGAGTTTCGGTGAAATGGTATCACCCTGCCGCACCCCTCTCTTTACATCAATGATCACTTCACTGTAGAATGATGAGATCCTGGTGGTGAATCCACAATACAGCGCGTGGCAGATTTTGGTATACTGAGTTTGAAAATATTTACACAATTCTTTTTTGGTGGGGGGTCACACCAGCGATGCACAGGGGTTGCTCCTGGCTCTACAATCAGGAATTACACCTGGGGACCATATGTTATGCTGGGAATTGAACCCAGGTCGGCCGTGTGCAAGGCAAACCCCCTACCCTCTGTGCTATCACTTTAGCCCAAGACACAATTCTTTTAATGTAGTCTTTGCTTGACATTTTTCAAAGAAATAGACAAGACACTCTTGAAATTCATA
This sequence comes from Sorex araneus, assembly GCF_027595985.1. Lineage (NCBI taxonomy): Eukaryota > Metazoa > Chordata > Mammalia > Eulipotyphla > Soricidae > Sorex > Sorex araneus. The sequence continues at coordinate 146,364,138 of NC_073313.1, forward strand.
TGGAAAAATAACCCCCTACGAATAGCTAAAGCAATCTATGGGAAAAAGAAGATGGGTGGTATTACCTTCCCCAACTTCAAATTCTACTATAAAGCAGTAGTAATTAAAATAGGATGGTATTGGATTAGAAATACACCTGCAGACCAGAGGAGCAGAGGCGAATGTCCTGTCACAGACCCCCAAATATATGGCCACTTAATCTTGACAAAGGAACAAGAAATGTGAAGTGGAATAAGGAAAGCCTCTTCAACAAGTGGTTCTGGGAAAACTGGATAGCTATCTGCAAATAAAATGAACTCTCTGCCAAATATCAGGTACAAAAGTCAGACCAAAGTGGACTAAAGACCTCAATATCAGACATAAATGTAAAAGGTTCATAGAAGAAAATGTAGGCAGAACTCTCCATGACATTGAAGCTGAAAGCATCTTTAAGGATGAAACAGCACTGACCATGCAAGTGGAAGCAAACATAAACAAATGGGACTACATCAAACTAAGAAGCTTCTGCAATTCAAAAGAAACAGTGATCAAAATACAGAAAAAGCCCAAAGAATGGGAAATAATATTTACCCAATACCCATCTGATAAGGGACTAATATCCAGGATATACAAGAAACCAGTCGAATTTTACAAGAAAAAAACCTTCAACACCATAAAAACATGGGGAGAAGTGAACAGAAGTTTCCTCAAAAAAGAAATACAAATGGCAAAAAAATGCACATGAAAAAAATGCACCAAATCACTAGTCATCAGGGAAATCAAAACAACAATGAGATATCATCTCACACCACAGAAATGGGCCCACATTCAAAAGAACAAAAGCAACCAGTGCTGGCACAGATGCGGGGGGAGGGGAAGGGACACCCTTTCACTGTTGGTGGGAATGCGGACTGGTCCAGCCTTTCTGGAGAACAATATGGACAGTCCTTCAAAAACTTGAAATTGAGCTTCCCTGTGACCCCGCAATACCACTTCTGGGAAATATCCCGAAGATGCAAAAAAGCACAGTAGAAATGACCCTATATATTCATTGCAGCACTGTTCCCAATAGCCAAAATCTGGAAACAACCCAAGTGTCCTAAAACAGATGACTGGTTAAAGAAACTTTGCAACATCTACACAGTGGAATAGTATGCAGCTGTTAGGAGAGATGAAGTCATGAAATTTGCTTATAAATGGATAGACATGGAGAGTATCATGCTAAGTGAAATGAGTCAGAAAGAGAGGGACAGACATAGAAGAACTGCACGCATTTGTGGAGTATAGAATAACATCACATGAGGCTGACATCCAAGGACAGTAGCTACAAGGGCCAGGAGGATTGCCCCATAGCTGGAAGCTTGCTTCATGAGCAGAGGGGAGAAGGTAGATGGAATAGATATCGGATCACTAAGTAAATGATGCTGGAGGAATCAGTCGGAATGGGAGATGTGTGCCGAAAGTAGATAATGGACCAAACATGATGACCTCTCAGTGTCTGTGCTACAAGCCATAATGCCCCAAAGTAGAGAGTATGGGGAATATTGTCTGCCATGGAGGCAGGGGGAGGGTGGGAAAGGGGGGGTATATCAGAGATATCGGTGGGTGGAAATGTGCACTTGTGGAGGGATGGGTGTTTGATCATTGTGTGCTTGTAACCCAAACATGAAAGCTTGTAACTCTCTCACAGTGATTCAATAATTTTTTTAAAAATGTGGACTAAACTATTTTCAGATATCAAATCAGTTCAGTATTTCTTTTTTTCAAATAACTGTAGTTTCCAAAAGTTGTTCTTAGTTCAATTTTAGGCATATAATTTTTCAACACCTTTACCACCAGCAGTATCAACATCCTTCCACCGGTGTTCCTGTAATCTCTCCCCACAACCAATCCCCTGCCTTGTTGAAGCTTGTCGTCTTAGCAGGCACATTTGCAGTGCTTGCAGCTTATAAAGTATGTAAGCTACTGAAAATGCTGGCAGTGTCCAAGTAATACTGCAGGGGATATGGCATTTACCGTGCACACAGCAAACCAAATATTTGATCCCCAGCAACCCATATGGTACTTCAAATATGCCAGGAGGGTTCCCTGAGGGCATAATTAGGAATAAGCCCTGAACCAGATATGGCCCCAAACCCAAAATAAATAAATACATAAAATAAAGCTTGTTAAAAAATTCTGCTACTCCCCTTTTTTAGTCTTGGAATTGTTTTGCTTCACTTTTTTAAAAGCTCATATTTTTATTATACTTGACATGAGAGTACTACAGTTGATGTACAAAGAGATGCCCACCGACACAAGTGAAGTGTCATGATCCTTTCCAACATCCCTATGTCTACTCTAGTAGACATTTCTTCTCTCGCACCCATTATCCTATTACTTGTTAATTCATAGCTACAGTTTTGATGAATATTATTACTTTCCTTACACCACCCATGTGCTTGAGATCTTTTTCTTAAGATGGTTCAGTGCTACTTCCTGGCAGCTTATTCACTGTCATCCTGTCCTGTATCCTAGCATCATCAGGTCTGTATAATAGTGTTGTATATTTATTCTTGATGGATATTTTTCATTTCCTGGATTTCTCCCTATGTGCCACAAACAAGTAAGATGATTCTGCATTTGTCCTTCTACATCTGGCTTATTTTCCTCAGTATTATGCCCTCCAATTCTCCCCAAATTGCAGAGAACTATATTATTTTATTTTATCTAGTGGCTATCTATATATTTCATTGTATAACAACTTTATTCATTCTTTTATTATTGGACATTTGGGTTTCCAACATATCCTGGATATTGTGCTAAATTTTCAACAAATATGTGGGCATATATCACTTTAAATGAATTATATTTATTGGGGGATGGCACATACCTAGAAGTGTGACAGCTGGATCAACCGGCTGCTCCACTACTACATATTTTTTGAGAAATCTCTGTATTACTTGTCACACAAGCTGGATCTGGTAGTATTATTATCTCAATGAATATAACCTAATTTCACCTCATCCCTACTATCATTTGTTGTTCTCATTTTTATGTGTTTTGTTTCTTTGTTTTATCTATGTCATTCTCACTGACATGAGGTGGTAGTTCATTGTGGTTTCGATTTGCTTTTTCCTTATTGTAAGTGATAATGAGCACTGTTTCATATGCTTATTGACTAGCCAGTGTCTTTTCTGTGGAAGTATATTTTCATATTTTTTTAAATTTTTGATGGTGCTACTGTTGTTTCTGTTGTTGCTGAGATCCAAAAGTGCCTTTCCGCTGCTGCACGAGTATGATCCTGGAGACAATTGAACTACTTTGGACACGAGCAGCTCGCAGAAATGCCTCCAGACTGTGATCGGAGCCACTGCCCCATGCGGCGCCAGAGGGGCAGGGTTTTTCTCTCTCAACCCTTCCCTCTTGGGCACAGCGTGGTGATTGCCGGTTTTTAGAACACAAAATGCAGGTACCAGCGGGATGACTGGGAGATCCCAGGGGGTGGGATTGCCGGACCTGCCCTTTGCCAATATATAAGCACAGCGCCACGCGGGTATGGTCTTTTCCGCTGCTGCACGAGCACGATCCTGGAGGCAGCTGAACTACTTTGGACACGAGCAGCTCACATAAATGCCTCCTGACTGTTAACAGAACCACTGCCCCATGTGGCGCCAGCAGGGCAGGGTTTCTCTTTCCACGATTCTCCATCATATGAGCACCACAAAAGGGAAGTAAAAGCTTGAAGTGATGCAATTTTTGGCAGAATTTTCCCTGGACTTCAAACAAAAATCCAAAACCGCGTGGCCGCTGTTGCGGCCTAATATCTCTTAATTGTCAGCAATGTGAAACGGTTCCTTTTTAGCAGGTCTGACTGTGAAGGGAAACTCCAAACAATAATACTGAGTTTTTTGTTGAAATATTAAAGGCAATCAAAGTAGCAGCCATTCCTCTAGACTGTGAACTAAGCCATAGCCCCACGCCGGCTGAGGAGAGGAAATATCCTCCTTTCTCGGTTCTTTTCCCTTTTTGGGGAGAAACACGGTGTGGCGTCTACCATATTATGAGGTCTATTAAGCAGGCACAAACTTAGAGGCGCGGGAATGGGAGGGAAAAAAATTATGTACTTGGAACAGTGGGATGCTTGGGCAGTCTCAAGCCAATACCAGCGCATGCTCCGCCGAGATTCGACCCGGGTGGCCACACTTTTGTGCGTCCGCGTTGCTGCTTATCAACCAGAATTTGGAGGCCAACTAGACTACTTTTGGTTCCAGAAACTGCTTGCAGCCATGTCTCTAGACTGTGAACTAAGTCATAGCCCTACGTTGGCCAAGGATGGGAAATATCCATTTTTCTCTTCGGGCAGTGTGGCTTCAGCCATAGTATGAGGACTATTTATTAAGCAGGCATGAACTTGTGGCTCAGGAACGAGGAAAAAAAAATTCTATTAGTTGAAAGAGCGGGACTTCATATCTCACCATTCTCAGCAATGGAAAACTAATTATCAAATGCTTCCTTGGCAATAGGGCTTCGTCTTTCTTGGGAGTAACTCCAAAAATAGTGAATTTTGTGTTGAAATATGGAATGTAATCAAGGTAAAGAGAAAATGAAGTGAAATTTATTAATTACGCAGGCGGGGATGGGGGTGGGGGTGGGGGGCGGGAGGTATACTGGGGTCTTTGGTGGTGGAATATGGGCACTGGTGAAGGGATGGGTGTTTGAGTATTGTAAAACTGAAACATAAGCCTGAGAACTTTGTGTAACTTTCCACATGGTGATTCAATGAGATAAATAATTTTTTTTAAAAAAGAGAGATCCAAATGTATTTTATAGATTTCTGGATCTGTCCTTTATCTGAAATATTATATGAAAACATCTTCGCAGTTGGATTTCTTTATATTTTAGTCTAAGTTTCTTTTGGCATGTAGAAACTTTTCCATTTCTTATGGTTTCGTTTGCTGTATTTATTTATTTATTTATTGAATCACTGTGAGATAAAGTAACAAAGCTTTGATATTTGAGTTTCAAACAGACAAGGATCGAACACCCAACCCTCACCAGTGTATATTTTCCACCACCAATGTCCTCAGTATCCCTTTCCATTCTACCCCTCCCCTTGCCTCAATGGTGGACAATTTCCCTTTTATTCTCTCTCTACTCATGAGCTCGGGGAGAAGGGAGCTGGGATAAAGAATGGATTAATAAGTCAATGATGGTTGGAGGGATCACTCCACATGGGAGATGTGTGCTGAAATAGATAAAGGACCAAACATGATGGCTTCTCAGTAACCATTTCCTTATTTTTTGTTCTATTACCTTTGGTAGAATTGCAAGTTAACTTTTAAAATACAATTATCATGTGGATTTTGGTACCACAAAATATACCAAAACAATAGTTGCTTATGGTAAATATAGAATTATTTACTACTGACATTTTCTTTTAGCTGGTTGAACGTATAATAATAATTTTGTCTCTTACTCCCTGTTGTTTCTGATGACAAGTCAGATTATATTTTTTCTTTAGCTCCCTTGTCATTTTTCTCTTGCTGATTTTAATGCTTCTATATGTGGCTTTAATATTTTAATTATGCTACATCTGGATAGCAATATATTTTCCTACTTAACTTTCAGGTGTTTGTTGTCTATTTTGATGTACACCAGTTTTGTGTAACTATTATCGATTATTTCTTCAAATTTTCTCTCGGTTCCTTTCTTTTCACTCCCAATCTTTCCAATATAATTTCTTTGTATCTCATATTCTTCATTAAATTTCTCCTTTGTAGTTCTCAAAATCAATAATATCTATCGCTTCATATTTAACTTTCATAAATATTTCTTTACCAACTCAAAGCTGTTGAGTCCCTATACCATTTAATTCAAAATTTCACAATTGGGTCATCTTAATAATATTTATCACTTATTTACCATATGCTGAGGAGTTATTTTCATGCAATTTTTAGTACTTTTGATATGATTTATTTTTACTCAACATTATAATTTTATAACTTTAAAACAATCACTGGAGAGGTTCTATAAAGACCACACCTTCTACAAGATCATTGTTGGTGATTTTAAAATCAAGATAGGACCAAGAAGGTTGCCCGAAGAACTCCACGTTGGGACCCATGGCCTAGAATGGAACGATCAGGGTGAGGGACTGTCTGAGTTCATCAAGTCGACCAAGACCAACCATGGTAACTCTCATATCCAGAAGGCCAAATCTAAACGATGGACATGGGAGTCTCCCAGTGGAAAGTTCCACAATGAAATTGACCACATCATATTCAATCAAAGGTTTTGTCTGACCAATGTGGCCGTTGTCCCAAGATTTGGACCACCGTCTCCTTTCTGAAAAATTCTACTTCACAGAGCGGGGAGAAAGGTCAGCAAAGTTTAAGTTTAAGAAGGGAACTCCCAGAATGACCACCAACTGGGAATTCTTTGGCACTATTGCGGCAACATGGGAAGATGCCGTCCTTGACAACATTGACAAGGAATACGATAGACTGGTTCAGCACCTCCATGAATGCGCGAAGAATGCCGAGAGTGAGAAAGTCACAAACAGACACCTGTCTTTGGAAACTCACGAGCTCATTCATCAACGTGGTTTGGTGCGAGCCTCAGGCAACCACAAGCTAACGTCCAAGTTCGCAAAGCTGTGCAGAGAAGCGATAAAGGAAGACCTCAAAGAGAGAAGAGCAGCAGTGCTGGCTGATGCAGCAGAAGCTTGGAAAAGTATCCGCAATACTCGCCTGTCCTTCGCCATCTAAAAGACCAAGATGACTGCCCTATGATGTCCTGATGGATCTATCACATCTTCCAGAAAGGCAATGGAGAGGATTATTCACGACTTCTACTCAGATCTCTTTGACAGTCATGTCCACCTGCCCACATACCAAATTCCGAAGAATTTATATTTCATTCCTCATGTCTTCCCTTCCGAAATCCGACATGCCATTTCGTCGGTAAATACTCATACATCACCCGGTCTGGACAAGGTTAGACCTGAACACCTGAAGAATCTGTCGCCAGTACTTATCAATAAACTGGCTCAGCTCTTCATACACTACTTGTCCGAATGCAAGGTTCCGTCCCAGTGGAAAACCAGCAGGACCGTTCTGTTGTACAAGAGAGTCATCTAAGACATCGGCAACTATCGCCCAATCTGCCTGCTGTCTGTCATCTACAAGTTGTTCGCTCATGTCATCCTGAATAGAATGCACAGAAACTAGATGAAGGACAAACACGTGAGCAAGTAGGGTTCCGAAAAGGATTCAGCATGATCAACCATATCCACACAGTGACCAAACTCATTGAAGTTTCACGAGAGTTCGAGATGCTGCTCGGTCTAACATTTATTGACTTAAAGAAGGCCTTTGATTCTGCTGAGACTGAAGTGGTCATCGAAGCCCTAGCCAAACAGGGCATTCAAACTCAGTACATCAAGATCCTCCACAAGCTGTATTGTGGATTCACCACCAGGATCTCACCATTCTACAGGGAAGTGATCATTGACGTAAAGAGAGGGGTTTGGCAGGGCGATAACATTTCACTGAAACTCTTCAGTGCCACCCTCGACAACATCATGTGACGACTGTAATGGGAAGGAATGGGAGTGAATATAGATGGTCGGCAACTACACCACATCCGCTTCACTGATGACATCGTTCTCATAACGCCAAACATTAGCTAAGCAACACACATGCTAGCCGCCCACTTCGACCGCAAATGTGGAAATGTCGGACTGCAGCTGAACCTCAACAAGACGATGTTCATGAAAAACAAACTAGTCCCTGATGCTCCATTTGCTCTCAATGAAACGAACATCTCTGAATGCAGCAGCTATGTGTACTTGGGTCGAGAACTCAACATGAGCAACAACTTGGCGCCAGAACTGCGCAGGAGGAAGAGAGCAGTTTGGAAAGCCTTCACGAACATTGAAGAAGTGGTTAAGAGGATGAAGGATCTCCAGCTCCAGGCACATCTTTTCGATTCCACCATTCTTCCTGCACTAACGTATACCTCAGAGACCTGGGCCTTACGCAAACAGGATGACAACGCTATTCGGGTATCTCAAAGAGGAATCGAAAGAGCTATGCTATGAGTATCACATCTAACTCAAGTGATAGAAGGAATCCGGAGTTCCAACCTCCGTTGATGCTCAAGAATCAGAGATGCTGTCTCGTTTGCCAAGACATCAAAAATCAGATGGGCCGGTCATGTAATGCGATTCAAAGATGACTGCTGGACTAGAGCTGTTACTGACCGGATTCCACGGGATGTCAAAAGACCGCGTGGCTGCCCACCAACATGATGGTCAAACTTCTTCATCAAAACCTTGAATGAACCGTTTGAGGCACTTCCTGTCCCTGGAGCGAACAGATATCATTGGGCTACACTAGCATGCGATAGGGACAAATGGAGATGTTACTGGTGCCCGGTCCAGCAAATCAAAGATCAAGGATAAGACAAGTGATACAAGTGAAAACAGGCATTTCTTTCAATAATAAAACAATGTGCTATTGGAAGAAAACACATAGAGAGATCAATGGAACAAAAATTAAGAATTGGGGAATAAACTCATGTACATTGGCAGTTAATTGATGTCAAAGGAGCAAAGAGCATAAAGTGGAAAGAGGAAAGTCTCTTAAAGAATATTGCTGGGAAACAGGGTAAGCATAAGCAAGAGAAGGAAATTTGACTATTATCTGATTATATGCAAACCAAATATCAAAATATAAATTAAAGACTTGGTATTGTACATAAACAATAAGATGCATTTAAATATCATACGAAAATATTTCATATTTTTACCAGTGAATTGTTCAGTAGGACTTGGGTCAGATGGAACATTCTTACTTGTTCCACCTTCCTTGAAAAATACCTCCATCATAGATGTAGGAGTGAGTGTATTCTGGCTAAAATGGCATAGCTTCTTCTTATTTAGATTTTATGTAATTTCTTGAATAAATTGTCCTCTTTTTGTCTATGCTTTTAATACAAGTTTCAAGAATTTAAAGTGGCTGCTCATAAAATCAGGGCATGGGTAGGGTACTTTCCTTGCATGCAACTGACCTGGGTTTGATATTCAGTACCACATCTGGTCTTCCAGCCCCAGCAGGAGTGGTAAATGAGTTCAGAGTCAGGAAAAAAGCCCTAAGAACTACTGGGTGTGGTACAGAAAACAAAAATACAATCTGCTTTTATCATTGTTACCAAAACAAATGGTTGTTTCACTGGTGTCCTTGAGTTTCCACTCCATAAACACTGTATGCAAGAACATTTGGTTGGAGTGAACATATTAGTAACTCATTAGAGAAATTGTGCAAGTTTTTAGCTTGATATTTTTAGGCTGAAATATGGACAAAATAAAATTAGTCTCCAAAAAGAAAACTATGTGCAAAATGAATAATGAATGAACTAAACTGAGGAGTTTGGAAATTAGGAGCAGTAAAGGACAATGAGAGGGTTTGAGAATAAAAAATAATGTGGACATGTCTGAATTCAATGTATCTCACCTTGATAAAGCTCCCAAACAATTAATTGTTTTGAGTCCATACCCAGTGGTGAACAAGGGCTACCCTTGTCATGATGCTTCAGATTGCTTCTTGCAGGGATGGGGGCACATGTCATGCTAATACTTGAACCCAGGCGTCAGGTAATGGAAAGCACACACAATGGCATTGTGGACTAGTTTTGTCTTAATCAATAAACTTAGGGAATTAATGTAATCACAGGCTTCGTTAAAGCAGGGAAAGAAAGTCAAGTTTGCATTTAATAGCCACGTTAATACTTTGCAGTGCTGACATTTACCAGACCAAAATTCTCTATCATTTCTGATAAGATAAATCCCCATTTAGAACAATTAATTAGGAGAAATTTAGTACACATATATATCCTTTCATTAGAAGTTTTAAATTGTTCGAATCTTGGGCCAGGGCGATACCAGTGCACTCTCTGCCGAGATGCGACCCAGGTGGCCACACGTTTGTGTGGCTGATCTGCTGCTGATTGACCACAATCAGGAGGCCAGCTAGACTACTTTTGGTACCAGCAACTGTTTCCAGCAATGTCTCTAGACTGTGAACTAAGCCATAGCCCCATGCTGCCCCAGGAAGGAAATGATGCAATTTTTAACATAAATCTCACTGGACTTAATTCCTAAAATACTAAAATACAGAAATCGTAAACCTCGTGGCTGCAATAGCGACTTTATATCTCTTCATTCTCAGCAATGGAAAACTAATTATCAAATGCTTCCTTGTCAGCAGGGCTGTTTTTTTGAGGGAAACTCCAACAACAATAGTGAACTTTGTGTTGAAATATGGAATATAATCAAGGTAAAGAGAAAAGGAAAAGAGAAAAGGAAGTGAAATTTATCAGCTATGCAGACAGGGGGGTAATTGGGGGGGTGGGAGGTATACTGGGGTTTTTGGTGGTGGAATATGGGCACTGGTGAAGGAATGGGTGTTCGAGCATTGTATAACTGAGACATAAGCCTGAAAACTTTGTAACTTTCCACATGATGATTTAATAAAATAAATTTAAAAAAAGAAGTTTTAAATTGTTCAACTAAATACATAAAACCCATAATTTATATTTTATTGTATGCATATACATGTTTGTCTAAGTGAAAATTAATCTGAAAAATAGACACAAATCTGTTTTTAAATGTGTTGGAAAATATTTTTTGGCTCTTTGTGTCATACCCAGAATTACTCAAGGGTTACTCCTGGCTCTGCACTCAGGAGTCACTCCTGGTGTTGCTCGGGGGAATAAATGGGATGCTGAGGATTGAACTCAAGTTTGCCATGTGCAAGGCAAATGCCCTAACCAATGTATTATTGCTCCAGGCCCATGAAAATATTTTAAATGTTGGGGTTAGAGATGCAGCAGAAAGATTAGAGCACTTGCTATGTATACAGTTGATCTCATTCTATCTTTAACATCATCTATGGTTCTCTAAGCACCATCAGGAGTGATTTTGAGCACTGAGACAGGAGTAAGCTTTGTGCACCACTGGATATGGCCTCCAAATAAAAACATAACAATTAACAAATATATGCATTGTGGGTTGGGAGGGGGTTATTGGGGACACTGGTGGTGAAAAATGTACACTGGTGTAGGGATGGGTGTTGGATCATCGTATGCCTGAAACTCAAACATGAAAGCTTTGTAACTGTATCTCACAGTGATTCAATTAAAAAATAAAATTTTAAACACTTGACACTTACATAAATTCTAATATTTTAGAAAATACAGTAGACTTATAAAGAGTCATTTAATTTTATTTCTTTAAATTGTGTGGGATTTGACCACACTCAGCAGTTCTTGGGGGCTATACCAGGCTCTGTGCTAAGGGTTACTCACTGTAGTAATCAGGGGATCACTGGTGTTAATGATTAAGCTGGGGATAGTCAAATGCAACACAAGTGTCTTAACCCTGTTATCTATCTACCTGTACTGACATAAAAATTATTTTATAAGATTATATTGGGGAAACATTTTATGTTTGATATATATGTATATGTATATATAAAGACTTCATTCTAATTGATAAGAAAAAAAATCACCAAATCAAACAAAAATAATGAAAAATATAGAAAATTCAATTGCAAGAGAAAACACCAGTTAGGAAATGGCATCATAACCAATAATAAAATAAAATGCAAATTAAATAAAATACAAGATATACTGAACTCAAAACTAGGGTTGAATAAAATTTAAAGCTGGAAAATAGAGAAACCTCAGAAAATAGAAGTTAAAAGTTCTTGACTTGCACAAAAATAATCTCTCATTCAAATCCCATCCCAAGAACTGCCAGGAGTAATACCTGAGCACAAAGCCAGACATAAACCCTGAGCACTATTGGGTGTGCCCCAGGACATTCCCCCAAATTAAAGGTGTTAATGTTCAGTTTCATTGAAAATGAAGATAAACTAATATAATTAAATGTTTTTGTAAATGCTTCAATTTTATATAATCTTTTTAAAATGTGTTTTTATGTCCACACCCAATGGTGCTCAGGGCTTACTCCTGGCTATGTGCTTTGGTATCACTCATGGAAGAGCTCAGAAGACCATATTTGGTACCAGGGATTTAACCAACGTCAGTCACAAACAAAATAAGTGCTCCACATACTGTTCTGTCTCCTGGGCCTCTATGATCCATTCTAAATGGAATTCTGCAATTTACTATAGGTTCCAAATAGTAATCTTTCTATACTTTTTTTGCTCAATAAATTTATTTTGAAATTGATCCTTAGAAAATATTTAAGCAAAGTGAACATCTAAATGCATAAATATTACCGTCAATTTATAATTTCTAAAATGAGACGATTTTATATTCAACAACAAAAAGGCACTGGGATGATAGTGCACTGGGTAGGGCACTTGCCTTGCATACGACCGATCTGGGTTGGATCCCCAATAACCCTATGGTTGCCCATGCCCTGCTAAGAGTGATCCCTGCATACAGAGTCAGGAAGAAGCCCTGTGTACCACTGGGTCTGGCCAAAATGAAAGTAAAATAAACAAAATATTGTTTACTACATTCTACATTATAACCGTTAGCTGTGCATTCCAAGAGAACTTTAAAGAACTTTATTGCTTAAAAGAACTCTCTCTTTTAAATTTTATTTTAGGCACTGTGACTTACAAAACTGTCAATATTAGGGTTTCATGCATAAAATTTACTAGCACTGCATCCTCCACCATAGAGTTCACTACCCTCCACATCATTGTCTCATTCTTTTCCCTGACACTCATTTCCCACATGTAGTAAGAGTACACCTGAAGACCAGTTCCAAGAGTACTTTACTTACTGATGGACATGTTCTATATATGCACTGTCAAAAACTATCATAGGAACATGTGACTACTGAGTCGTTAACTAGTGGTTAATGAAATCAATTAAGTGATTTTTAAAAATTTACCTTAAGTTTAATTAGTTTTAACTTACAACAGTAAAGCTAGATGTAATTGACTTGTTTAGGTTTTGTCTTTCCTCCTGATTCAATCTTGGGAGTTTTTAATATTCTGAAACATCAAACTTTTTTTGCTTTTATGGGTCACACCCAGCGTTGCACAGGGGTTACTTCTGGCTCATGCACTCCTGGCGGTGCTAAGGGGACCATATGGGATGCTGGGAATCGAACCCGTGTCAGCCGTGTGCAAGGCAAATGCCCTACCCACTGTGTTATTGCTCCAGCCACAACATTAAACATTTTTTTTTTGTTTTTTTTTGGGTCACACCCAGCGATGCACAGGGATTTTTCCTGGCTCGTGTACTCAAGAATTACTCCTGGTGGTGCTAAAGGGACCATATGGGATGCTGGGAATCGAAGCCGGGTTGGCCGCGTGCAAGGCAAACGCCCTCCCCGCTGTGCTATCGCTCCAGCCCCAACACTAAACATTTTTAACCACTAAAAATTAATCTTTTTTCCTTCCTTTAACTGACTGTGGGGTTCACTTATTCTTTTTCTAGTTCCTTAAAACATGAAGTTATGTAGCTTATTTGAAGCCTTTCTTCTTTCTTCATATAAGCCTGTGTTGTTACAAACTTCTCACTTAGTACTGCCTTTTTTTTGGTGTTCCATATGTTCAAATATTGTGTGTACTAATCTTACCTGTGTGAAGGATCTGGGGCTGAGATCTCCAAGCCTACTCAGTTCGGGACTGGGCCTCTTCTGCCCAGATCCCCCATTTTCCAGTTGCAAGGCGGTCACACCCAGAAACTGCCCCTGGTGCTGTGTAATCCCATCAACAGCCAATATCCAGAGAATATAAAAACAAGCTACTGGAACCCTAGTTATAGCCTAGTTCTCCCTCTCGAAGAACCTGGCAAGCTACCAAGAGTTTTCCTGCCCCCACGGGAGAGCCTGACAAGTTTCCCGTGGATTATTCATATGCCAAATACAGTAACAATGATGGATCTCATTCCCCTTATCCTGAAAGAGCCTCTAATGCAGCACCATTCAGAAGGACAAGTAAAGAGAGGCTGCTAAAATCTCAGGGCTAGGACGAGTGGAGACGTTACTAGGCCCACTCAGCAAATCGAGGATCAACGGGATGATAGCGATGATAGTGATAGTGAATCTTACCTGTTTCCTGTAATTTATTTCTCCTTGATTTCATCATTGACCCTATCATTATTAATGACATGCTTTTTAGTCTCCAGAATTTTTAGTTTTTCTAGGACTTTGATCTTAAACAATACTCAGTATTATACCAATATTATGACTTTTCTGAAGCTTCAATGCTATCTATTCTGGATAATATTTCATACAATGGAAAATGTTTATTTGGATGCTTGAGGGTGGAAAGTCATGAAAATGTTTTGTTAAGCCCAGCTATTTCAACTCATTTAAGTTTGCCATTTCCATTTTGATGTTC